>NC_135314.1:291865-573316 GCF_048772815.1 Callospermophilus lateralis | reverse complement strand
GTGGCCGCCTGTCCAGTGCACCCAGGGCGGGCTGGCAGGGACAAAGTGGGCGGCCCCGCAGCCCCTCCCGCAGCCCCTCCTTCTGTCCCCTCCCTTTCTCCTGCCCACTCGGCGGCAGCATCTGGGGTGGTCAGGACTCAGAGCTTCCTCGGCCGTGTCCAGGCAGCCAGGTAAGCGCCGCCACCGCCGGGCCGTGCCGTCGGTGAGCCCAGCGTGGGCCTGGGTGAGCTGTCCGAGAGGCGCAGCAGGCAGGGCTCCAGCCTCCTGGGCGCCTGCCCTGAGCCCGCCTTGGCCGGCCCTGGCTGGTCTCCCCGCAGCATCTGGGGCAGCAGACTGGGGAGGGGACGCCGCTCTCAGAGGACCCAGGACAGCCCGACTGACTCCCTCCCCGTCAGGGCGTGCCACAGGTTGGGTTTATCCTGCCTGGAAACGTGGGAGGTGAGGAGCCCAAACCGCCTCATGGAAAGACCCCCCTTACGTGGACCTGGGCACAGGTCCTGCGGTGCTGGCCACTCTTCTGGGCACTGGGAAGAGGCTCCTCCTGCTGGAAGGAGCATGTGGCCCTGGGAGCTCCTGGGCAGCTGGGGGAGGGGGTCCTGCGGATTGAGAGAGCCCTGCCCACAGCGTGCTCAGGCCCTAGCAGGGCCCATGTGAGCCGCCACCCTAGAACCGGGGGAGCCTACCCCAGCACCCGCAGGCTAGGACTGCCCAGAGACAGGACCAGCCTGGCTGGGGCTCACGTGGGAACCTCGAGGAGTGTCCTTGGAAGGACCAGGACCCACACAGAAGGCCTGAGACCCACGGATTTCCCTGTTCCTCAGTCTGGAGTGGAGGCCCTCACACTTGCCAAAAAAAGAAAAGGTTTGGGGTTTATGCCCTGCCTTCTTTCCAAAGGCCAGAGGCAAAGCAGGCCCAGGCTCTGGGAGAGAAGATGCAGGCCGCGTGGGTGGGGGTGAGGGTGGGGGTTGCTGCCTGCAAACGCACACAGGCGTGGTCCTGGGCCCGGGGCCCTTGGCAAGGGTGACGCCAAGTTTCCCAGGGCAGGCTGGAGGGGCCGAGCCCTGGGCAGCCTGTCCCTCTGCAGGTGTGTGTGTCTTGGAAAGTGCGCCCCCCCAGTGTCTGGTGCATGCAGGTGGGTGGGGAAGCTGTCGAGGCCTTGGGGGAGGCAGGCGCCCAGGGGACAGTCCAGGCGCACTTCACCGGGCCACTCGGTACCCCTCGATGAGCGTGGCTCCAGCCCCAGGCTCTGGTGCCAGCCGCCCCAGGATGCTGCTGACTGCTGGCGCAGGCGGCTCTGGGGGAGACCCACCTCAGGTCTCTCAGGGCCCTCTGGGGGCCATGGCGCCAGAGGGCCTAGGGCAGCTCCCAGAGTCCAGGGTGGAGAGGGATGGCCTGCACCTAGAAGGGGCGGGGGTCGTCACAGGATCAGCACACGGACCTACCCCCCGGGAGGCGCCTTCGTTTCCTCATGTTAGAACAAGGCAGGCTTAAAAGCACCCATGTCTCTTGCCCACCGGGTGGTGGGCAGAGCCCGGTGCTCCACGGACTCTGCTCACACTGCGGAGCCCTCTTCAAAGGCTGGGGACCCGCTCTTGTGATTCTCTTAAGAAAACACAAATGGAGAGATGCTTCCCTTTTCCACGGCCTCCACGGCCCTTGCCTCTCTTACGCATTCACACATGTGGGGACCTGGTGCAGGCCCGGGGACAGCAGGGGCCGTCGGGTGCTCCTCAGGACACACTGGGATCAGGCCGAGTTAGAAGCAGCATTCTGCATGGGCAGCCTGGAGGCCAGGGCCAAGCCCCGCCAGACCGGGTCAGCTCCTGAGCCTGCCACACAGGCTGCCGTGAGCTGGGGTCTGCACAGTGTCAGGGCTTCCCAGCCCGTGGCCAGATGCTCCCGGGAGAGGTGGGGCAAGGCTGGCGGCTACGTGGAGGGAGGGCTCTTCTGGCCTGTGGGCCCTTCTCCTGGGAGAAAGACAGCGGGCTGTGGGTCTGCCCTGGGTGTCTTTGGGTTTTGTCTTTTTTAAAATATTGTTTTAGTGATAGAGGGACACACCATATCTTTGTTTACTTATTTATTTTATGTGAGGCTGAGGATGGGCCCGCGCCTCCCACATGCCAGGTGAGCGCTCTGCCCCTGAGCCCCGGCCCAGCCTGTCTTTGGGTTCAGCAGCATAGTCTGACCACTGGCGTTTGCCGTCCTCTTGTAAGTTGCCTGGTTGTGATTCCCCTGTTCCCAGAGTGCCTTTTGCTGATTTGTAGGAGACACACACACACACACACACACACACACACACACACACACACAATTTTCTTTTTAGTTGTAGTCGGACACAATATCTTTATTTTATTTATTTATTTTTATGAGGTGCTGAGGACGGACCCAGCGCCCCACATGTGTAGGCAAGCGCTCTACCACTGAGCCCAGCCCCAGCCCCAGCCCCACCATCTTCTTTATTGCAGTAAAGTACACATAGCATAAAACTTACTGTCCTAACTGTCTGAAGTGTGCGGTTTGGTATTATCACCTCCATCCCTAGTTGTCACGTCCCATGACTAAACACTCAGGGTCACTCCAGGGGAACTGGGCTGCACGAAATGACCACACAAGAGACAGAGAGACCTTTTGCTTTGGGTCCTGTGACGGCTCTTCTGACCTTAGGGGTCCAGAAAGAGAGAGCACTGAACCCTGTTATGAAGTAAAGCCATTCAAATGAGGCAGGGGGTCAGGATTCAGGGGGCTGAGTCTAGCTTCGTGATGTCCACTGTCAGCAGGTTGGACTGACATCTAGGAAGGCCACTCCCAAGGACAGAGCAAGAGAAGGGGACACACAAAGGGCGTTTCCATGGAACATTCTATCCCAAACAGGGCAAGGGGGAGGATTACAGAGGAACAGTGAGCGTTGCTCAGCCCCAGGGTGTGGCTGCTCAGAAGGCTGGCCTTGCTGTGGGGGGGGGAAGCCCCCCAGGGGTGTGCCCGCTCAGAAGGCTGGCCTTGCTGTGGGGGGGGGAAGCCCCCCAGGGTGTGCCCGCTCAGAAGGCTGGCCTTGCTGTGGGGGGGGGAAAGCCCCCCAGGGTGTGCCCGCTCAGAAGGCTGGCCTTGCTGTGGGGGGGGGAAGCCCCCCAGGGTGTGCCCGCTCAGAAGGCTGGCCTTGCTGTGGGGGGGGGAAGCCCCCCAGGGGTGTGCCCGCTCAGAAGGCTGGCCTTGCTGTGGGGGGGGGAAGCCCCCCAGGGTGTGCCCGCTCAGAAGGCTGGCCTTGCTGTGGGGGGGGAAGCCCCCCAGGAGTGTGCCTGCTCAGAAGGCTGGCCTTGCTGTGGGGGGGGGGAAGCCCCCCAGGGGTGTGGCTGCTCAGAAGGCTGGCCTTGCTGTGGGGGGGGGAAGCCCCCCAGGGTGTGCCCGCTCAGAAGGCTGGCCTTGCTGTGGGGGGGGGAAGCCCCCCAGGGTGTGGCTGCTCAGAAGGCTGGCCTTGCTGTGGGGGGGGGGAAGCCCCCCAGGGTGTGCCTGCTCAGAAGGCTGGCCTTGCTGTGGGGGGCAGGGGAAGCCCGAGGCTGAGACCGAGTCTCGGCCGACTGCAGACTGCCGTGATCTTTCAGACCCCCGTGGTGCATCAGGACGGGAGGCCTGGTCACACCCCATGCTGGGCACCACCCCCAGCTGAAGCCCACTGCACAGGAGTCCCTGGTCAAAGTCACAGTCCCTCTGTCCCCGTGCCTCTGACTGGTGCCGGAGATGCCGTGGTGGCCCCTGTGATTCTGGTCCTCTGAGCCTGGCTTCACTCGATGTGAAGTCCCTAGGTCTCCTTCCTTTTTAAGACAGGGCTGCCCGCGGAGGTCTCTGGCCCAGACCTCCTCCACCTGAGGCTGGACAGCTGGGCGGCCCCAGCTCTCACTGCTGTGAAGGGTGCCACTGAGCCTCAGTGTGCGGGGCTCCTGGAGACCCTGGCCGGCAGTGCTCCTGGACGCTCCCGGGAGTGGCTGCTGGATCACGGGCCAGGCTCCAGCTGCTGCCCGTGCCTCTGACGGTGCTGCCGGGCGAGGGGGTCCCCCTGGCTTTGGCCTGGTTTCCTGATGACAGTGGAGCCGAGCAGCTGCTCGCCTGCTTGTTGGCCATGAGTGTCCTTTTCTTAGAAATGTCTGCTTAGGGCCTGGGCCCGCGTTTGATCCAGGCTGCTGGCAGCGTTGTTAGGCTCCGGACACTGCCCTATGACCTGCCTGGATCACGCCGCCTCCTGTTCTGTGGATTCCCTGGACGCTCTGTCCATGGCGTCTGGCGATGCCAACATTTCAGTTCCGTGAGTTGGGTCTGGTTTTGCTTCTGCTGCCTGTGCCTTTGCCGGACTTGACGAGCCACTGCCAATGGCAGGGTGCGAGGTCACTGCCCATTGTTCTGGGAGTTTCATGTTCTCGGTGTCCTGTGCAGGCCCAGACCTGTTTCAAGCTAGCCCATGGGTGCGGGGTTAAGGGAGGGTCTAACTGTGGGCGTCATTTCCCCAGCTGAGGAAAGACCCCCCCCCTTGGCTGGTTTTCACGCCCTTGTTAAAACCACATCACGTGCCTGGGCTCTCTGCTAGGGCACTGGTCCTGTACCTCGACGCTGCCCGCAACACTCTGTGTTGGTGGCTGTGGCTTGTTTTTGTTTTTTTTGAGAGAGAATGAATTTTTTTAATATTTATTTATTTTTAGTATTTGGCGGACACAACATTTTTGTTTGTACATGGTGCTGAGGATCGAACCCGGGCCGCACGCATGCCAGGCGAGCGCACTACCGCTGGAGCCACATCCCCAGCCCCGAGGTGGCTGTGGCTCTGTAGTGAGTTTTGAAGTCAAGAAGGGACGGTCCTCTGGCTTTGTTCATTTTCAAGACGGTTTTGGCTCCTTGGATTCCTTGAGATTTCATATGAATTTTAGGATGGTTTGCTGTTTGTCTATTTGCTTGTTTGGGCACCAGGGATTAGACCCAGAGGCACGTAACCACTGAGCCGCATCCCCATCCCTTTTTAGTCTTTGTTTTGAGACAGGGTCTTGCTAAGTTCCCTGGGGCCTTGCTAAGTTGCTGGTTTGGAACTTGCTATCCTCCTGCCTCAGCCTCCTCAGTGTCTGGGATCACAGCTGAAAAGAGAGACAGAGACAGAGACAGAGAGAAGACTCCGATTACCAAATCAAGAATGAAAGTGGTGACAGCGGTCCCAGTGACCGAGGGGCAGGAGGTGCTGTGGGAGAGTCACGGGCAGGTCCAGCTCCCAGCTTTCTATCTCTGAAACAAGTCTCGGGAGTCCTAGTCTGGGTCAGTCAACCCGTAGATCTGGGAAGTTCTGCCATTTGACAGTGTTGAGTCTCCTGATTCTCGAACGTGGAGCATCTGTCCTTTACCTCTGCCTCTTTCGATCCCCTTCCGCAATGTCTGTGCTTTTCACTGTGAAAGCCTTCCACCTCCAGCTCAACTTCTCAATATCTTATTCTTTTTGATGCAATAGTAAATGCTTTTACTTTCTTTTGGATTGTTCGTGTACAGAAATGCAACTGGCCTTTGTGTTGGATTTGCATCTTGCTACTCTGTGGGGTTCTCATCAGCTTCGTGGTGACTCTGTGGGATCTTCAGGGTCCCTACACAGGATCACAGCGTCAGCTAATGGTCATGGCACCCCTTCCTTTCTGCTTTGGAGGCCGTGTTTTGCTTGTTGCGAGATGACTCTGGCGAGGGCTTTCAGAGCGTCGTGGAAGGGAGTTGGTGAAGGTGGACGTCCTTTCCTCACTCCTGACTTGACCCGGAAAGACCTCCGTTCTTCACCCTTGGGGTGTGGTTCGACAGGGGTTTTCATGTATGGCTTTTATTTCCTTCTCTTTTTCATTTTGTTTGTTTGTTTGTTCTTTAATCAAGGAGGGGAACTGAGTTTTCTGCATCAGCTGAGACAGGCGTGAGTGTCCTGGGGCTGCGCTCCGCAGCGGTCTGTGTGCTGACCTGCCTTCTCGTGTCGAGCCACCCTTGCATTCCAGGGTGAGCTTGGCTCCCTGTGGCGCAGAGCCCTCCCTGTGTGCTGCTCACGTCGGCCCACAAACTCTCTGAGCCTCTGAGCTGCTCTGCAGTGTTCCTAGGGAGTGCTGTCTGCAGGCCGCTCCTGGGCCTCAGCTTTGGAGGCTCGCCTCCTCAACAGGCCTCCTCTCCAGGCCTCCTCTCCAGGCCTGTGCAGTGCCAGCAGTGGACATCAGCTCTGGAGAGGCTTGGTGGGTTCTCAGGCAGGCTCGAGGCCCGGGTTTCCCTTGTTGGAGAATTTGACTCCTGAGTCGCCCTCCTTACTGGTTTCAGTCTGTTCAGAGTCTCTGTTCTCCAAGATGTAGTCTTGGCAGCTTTGACTTTTCTAGGACCCCTCCGTTTCATCCAGGCTTCCCACTTTGCTGGCCTAATGCTGCTCTTGCTGCTCTCCTGCCATCCTCCTGCTTTTGTGTGAGTGCCCTGGCCTCACCACTTCCATTCATGAGGGTAGTGAGTTGAGTCTTCTCTTCGTCTAGCTTAAACTGAGTCACTTCTATCCATTTTTCCAGAGAGCCAGCTCTTGGTTTAACTGACTTTCTCTGTTATTTTTCTATTTTGCTCATCTCTGTCCTGGTCTGTATTATTTCCTAACTGTGGTTTTGGGTCACTCTTCCTGTACCTTTGCTGTAAAGCCAGGTGCTGATTTGAGATCTTTTGTGGTTCAGGGAACATTCGTAACTCTTAGATGGCTTCACGGGGCACTGAGAATCCTGGTGACGTGGTTTCATCTTCATGTGACTCTGGACACTCCCTAACTCCTCTTGTGGTCCTCTCTTCGACACCCTGGCTGTCCAGGAGTGTGCTGCTCAGTTTCCATGGGGGGTTTCTCTGGTCCCCTGCTGCTGCTGGTTTCTGACTGCTTGCCACGGGTCTGGACAGGACCCTCTGGGATGGCCGCTATGTCCCACCACCTCCTCAGCAACACAAATCTTCTCCTCTGCCCAAGAGACCCCCAGGGCATGAGAATTCTGGAACCGTCTCCCCCTTCATTCTTCTGTTTCTCTTTTGGGAAGCTGCACTGAAGTCCAGCACATTCAAACGCAAAGGGATCCCAAGGTCACCGCACATGCCCCAGGGCGGGTGGGGCCCAGGAAAGACCTGAGAGACCTCACCTTCGCACCTCCTGGGGCAGAGCAGCCTTCAACAATCAAAGACCAAGAAGTAAAAAGCAGCAGGAAGGGGAAGAGCCTGGTGTCCAGACTACCACATTCCTGGCTCAAATGTCAGGTGTCCACAAAGTATGGCCAGGCACAAAGGAGGCTGACAGACCACCAGAAACTGTTTGCAGATCTGCTAGTCAAGACTCTGAAACGACTGTCTTAGAGAGTCAGGGATGTGGGAAAGCCGAGAAAACCAAGCACAGACCAAATGGAGATGTGAGCGAAGAGCCCAGAGACCAAAAAGAACCCAAAGGCAGCTCTGGAGCTGAGAAGTTCAGCGGAAATAAAAGGTCTCCAGAGGGGTCAAAGGCAGATTTCAGCAGAAAGAAGGAAGAATCAGTGAATTTGAAATAGAACCAGGGAAACTGCTGAGTCTAAGGAAAGAAGAAAGGTTGGCGAGAGGAAAGAAACACAGGCTCAGGGACCCGTGCGTCCCAGCAGGAGGACCAGGCTGTGCACTGCAGAAGTCCCGTGGGAAGAGGGAGCTGAGGGGCCATGAACAGTGAAGGGTCATGGATGAGAGAAAACGCCATGGGTCTGGGGACCAACAAGATTGTGAACCCCAAGAAACAGTGCGCACCAAGCAGAAGAACTCCGACCCACCTGGAGCACATGGTGATCAAGCTCAAAAGACAGGGGGTTTGACAGCAGCAGGAGAGGGTGCTCACGGCCTGCAGGGGAGCCTCCGCAGTGTCACCAGCAGATTTCTTAGCACAGGTCGGAGGCAGTCAGCCGTGAGGCGACACACCCACATGCAGGAGGCGAACCCCCACCTCCACGAAGCCCGTGTGCAGCATCTCCAGAGCCACCATGCCAGACCCTGTGCAGGAAGGGCAGGTGTGACGCAGGGACCTGGCGCATGTGGACACAGGGCCGTCAGCAGAGGTCAAGACGTGGCCGTGGTGAAGGTGGTGGAACAGACAGCGACGGGCGGGCCTCCAGCGAAGTTTTCTATGTGCCTAAGGACTGATGTCTCTCTAACAGCTGGTGTCGGGACCTTGGCTGAGCAGGTTGAGAAACAAATGCACCAAAAGCATGAGTAGTTTGGCACAATTCAGGGTGCGCCTCCACATCTGTGGGCTCCACCCACACACATTTAATCAACAGCAGATTGAAAATCTTTGGAAAAAGTCATATCTGCACTGAATGTTGCAGGCTTTCCCGGCTCGTCGCCATTTCCAAATAGCACAGTGTGGCCGCTGCTGACAGAGTGCTGTCTGCAGGTGCCCGCGTTCCAGACTGGAGAGGTGAGCGGCTTCCGCGTGAACACTGCGGCATTCTGTAAGGGCCTTGACCACAGGATCCTGGGCCACTTCCCTCCAGCACTGAGGGACACCTCTATAAAGAGGTGGCTTTGTGACATCATAGTTGAAAGGGATGGGGACAGAGCTGTGAGAGAAGCAGAGCTTTCGTATGTTACTGAAGTTCAGCTGGTATAAATTCAGCATCTTGACTTTAGGACGTTAAATGCAATCCCCATGGTAACCACCAAGAAAATAAACAATAAACAAATGTGAAGGGAAGGAGAAAAGGATCTAAATGCTTCACTACCAAAACCAATCACCACAAAGGACGACAGCAGTCGCAGGCAGAGAATCAGGGACAAAGAGCCACTCGGTGTGTGTAAGATAGACGCCAGTGAGAGAGGACTCTCTTCGTCAGTAGTCTCTTTAGATTTTGGAAGTGGACTAAACTCTCCAATCAAAAGACAGAGATTGGTAGATGGATTTTAAAAACCTTGATCAAACAGGAGACTCGCCTCAGATTCACACACAGCAGATTGGAAGGGAAGAACGGGGCGGGGGGGGGGTCTCGTGCGAATGGCCACAGAGAGCAGGACAAAGTGGACTTCAACCAGGAAAAGTCCTGCAGACCAGGAGGGCCTCAAGAGGGCTCCCTGCACAGGGAGACTGGACAGCAGCATGGGGCAGGCACCCCCCAACTCCACCCACACGTCAGAAAGTGAAGTGCGGCCACCCTGTGGGGGGACACTCGTGTGGAGAGCCAGACCAGAGCCCCATTGCTGGGTTCCGACCTTAGCCACCAGCTGGCCGGCGGGGGTGGGCGGGGGTCCCTGCAGTGGACCTGGTTCCTCCTCGCTGGGCCGGGAGAGCCACTCTCCAAGGGCTGATCAGTGAGGGGCGGGGGTCCTGTGGGTCGGGCCTCTCCTGAGGGATGGTTCCTGCGCTGCACTCAGAGCTCACCCTGTGTCCCCCAGGGAGCCCTGTCTGCCCCTCCACTGCAGGCCAGCAGGCCCCTCGGGCCGCACTCTGTGCACAGCGTGGTGGGGTCTGTGGGCTGTCCCACCAGCAAAGACAAAGCTGATCCTGGAGATTCTGACTAAAATCGCATTCAATTGTAGATTCAGTTAGAAATAACTGGTTGTTTTTTGGGGGGGGGTTTGTTTTTTTGTTTTTTGGTACTGGGGACTGAACCCAGGGGTGCTTAACCCCTGAGCTACACACCCCTAGCCTTCTTATTTTTATTTTGAAGCAGAGTCTTCCTAAGTTGCCCAGGGTGGCCTCAAACTTGCAATCCTCCTGCCTCAGCAGCCGTAATTGCTAAGATCACAGGCACGCTCCACACACCCAACTGGGTTAGAAATAACTGATTTTCTTAATATCTGTTTAAGATATATGGACAATTTCTTATTCAAAAGCCAGATTTACATTTTCTTTTTCTTTTTTTTTTTTTAAAGAGAAAGTGAGAGAGAGGGAGAGAGAGAATTTTAATATTTATTTTTTAGTATTTGGCGGACACAACATCTTTGTTTGTATGTGGTGCTGAGGATCGAACCAGGGTCGCACGCATGCCAGGCGAGTGCGCTACCGCTTGAGCCACATCCCCAGCCCCAAGATTCACATTTTGTAATGTATTCCTCAGGGGGAAAAAATCCACATCTTCCCCCCACCTGGATGTGTTATTGTTTTTTAACATTTATTTTTTAGGTGTAGATGGACACAACACAAGGCCTTTTTTTATGTGGTGCTGAGGATCGAACCTGGGTCCCACCCGTGCTGGGGGAGCGCTTACTGCTGAGCCACATCCCAGCCCCGTCTGGATGCGGTTAAGCGTCCTGTTTGTGGTGAAGCCTGTCTTCTCTGGGTGTAGGCCGTATTCCCGTACGTTTTCTGCTGCTGCTACTGATGGAAGCAGATCAGTCGCTTCTGGGCCCTCGGTCTCTTCGGGGGAGTCCAGGGACCCAGGGGGTGGTCTGGCTGAGGATCTCCCAAGAGGTGCAGTTGTGCAGTCAGGACCCAGGGCTTTGTTTCTGGGCGCCCCACTGCGGCTGCCGGCTGCAGAGCTGGGTCTCCAGGCATCTGTGTGAGGGGCAGCCCCGGGAGACGCCAGACCAAGTGTCTTCCACGGCCTGGGGCCCGCGCCACCCTCTCTCTGTTCTGCTGGCCTGGGCAGCTGCAGGGCTGCTGAGGCATCAGGCCCCACTCGGCACCGTGGCGGCCCTGCCTCTGTGTGACTGAGCTCTCCTTAGGGTCTCCTGTCTCTGCCATCCCAGTCTCTGTCCACCCAAGAGCCAGGCCTGCGCTCCCACAGGAGGTCCCGCCGGGCCTCCCCTGCAGCTGCCCCTGCGTCCCTTCCTCCATCTCACACCAGGCTCTGTCCTGGGGCCTCGGCCCCCGCTGCCCCCTTCCCTGAGCCCTGGGACAATTCAGCCGTCTCTGGTGCCAAGTCTGTTCCTCACAGGCCTCACTTTTCCAGCTGGGATGGTCTGAAGACCAATCCGGAAGCCCCTCTCGGCCTCAGCAGCTTTCTGGAATTTAAGTTGGAGAGTCCATCTCTTAACGGTGTTAGTGCCCCTTCTCCAGTGGTCTCCCATGGGGAAGGACCGTCCTCAGCCTGCTGGGAGGGGACAAGGGCTACAGGCAGGTGGCTGGACAGCCTGATGACAGTCCTTCACTGTGTCCTCCCAGCCCTCACCTCTGGCGCAGCCAGGGGCGGGGCCCTGGGTCATCCCATCCACATGGAGGGAGGGGCAGTACAGCCCCTGGGGCCCGGCAGCTCCACCCCTCCCAGCGTCCCGGCCTCTGACCACCTTGATGACGGTGGAACACAGCCTCTCCACACCTCCTGGAATCAGCATTTCAGAGTCCTTGTGCCTGTGCTGCTGGGTGCTCTGGGCATGACAGGCCAACGGGGACAGAGGGGCCAACTCTGGCCTCCCGAGTTCAGACCCAGCCACTGGACACCAGGGAGTGTGCTCTGAGAGGACCCCGGCTGTTAGGTACCCACAGAGAGCCAGACCAGCAGTGGCCATGTACAACGCGGATGGGGCCAGAGGCAGAGGGACTCCAGGGACAAACGTGGGACTGGGAACTGCCTCCGGTGTGAGGCGAGCAGCCTCCCCGGAGCGTGAGGGTGGGAGATGCTGGCCTCTGGTGTTTGATTCTGCTCCCATGGGTCTGTCTACCTATGTGCTTGGCTCCAGAGGGCAGGGAGGGTCTCCATCATCCAAATCCCACCCAGAACTGAGCCCAGGTGTGCCCGCTGCAAGTCTGCAGCCCCACAGGCAGGGGGGAGGCCCAGCTGCCCAGCCCAGGCCTGCGCCTCTGCCCCCTGGAGGTGCTGACCAGTGGTGTGCGTCCAGCACAGGAGGGCTGTGACTTGTGGAGGGTGCATCTGCACAGCCCTTCTCCTGTTGCAGGACCCCAGGGCGACGACCGCTGCCAAGATGCTCCAGGGCCCCTTCTCCGTGCTCCTGCTCGGAGGGCTCCTGGGGGTCCTCCATGCCCAGCAGCAGGAGGTCATCTCAGGGGGCACTTCCGAGCGGAACAACAACTGCCCAGGTACCGGGGTGGCTGGGACCCTGGACGTGGGTGGTGAGCACAGGGCTCTGGCAGGCCCGGGTGGCAGCCTTTGCTGGCTGGCCTGATGGGCCCCTGCCCCCCAGAGAAGGCCGACTGCCCCGTCCACGTGTACTTCGTGCTGGACACCTCGGAGAGCGTGACCATGCAGTCCCCCACGGACAGCCTGCTCTACCACATGCAGCAGTTTGTGCCGCAGTTCATCAGCCAGCTGCAGAACGAGTTCTACCTGGACCAGGTGGCCCTGAGTTGGCGCTACGGTGGCCTGCACTTCTCGGACCAGGTGGAGGTGTTCAGCCCGCCAGGCAGTGACCGGGCCTCCTTCACCAAGAGCCTGCAGAACATCCGCTCCTTCCGCCGGGGTACCTTCACTGACTGCGCGCTGGCCAACATGACCCAGGAGATCCGGCAGCATGTGGGCCGCGGTGTGGTCAACTTCGCTGTGGTCATCACCGATGGCCACGTCACGGGCAGCCCATGTGGGGGTATCAAGCTGCAGGCTGAGCGGGCCCGCGAGGAGGGCATCCGGCTCTTTGCTGTGGCCCCCAACAGGAACCTGAATGAGCAGGGCCTTCGAGATATCGCCAGCGCCCCCCACGAGCTCTACCGCAACAACTACGCCACCATGCGGCCCGGGTCCACCGAGATCGACCAGGACACCATCAACCGCATTATCAAGGTCATGGTAAGCAGCGCCAGGCCGGGGCTGCCCAGAGGCCCCAGTAGACCCCTGTGTGTGAGGGCCCTGAGGGAGGTGAGCCCCGCAGGCCTAGTCCTGGGTCTGCAGTCCAGACTCAGGCACAACGTGGACCCCAGACTGCGGCTGACCAGGTCTCTCTCTCTCTCCCGCAGAAACACGAAGCCTACGGAGAGGTGAGTGACACTTCCCAGCCCCCAGCCCTGGCCACTTCATGCTCTGGGTCTCTGAGCTGCGGACCCAGCAGGCAGGACCACACCTGCACTCCAGCCCTGGGGACGGGAGCCGAGGAAGAAAGGGGCATCGGGCACCTCTTCTCCGTGGGCCAGACACCTGAGTCTGGAGGGAGGACTCTGGGCCCAGCCAGGCCACTCAGCCCCTGGGGTCTGCAATAGGCATCGACTCAGCGCAGTCGATGGGCGCCGAGAGTCCTGCCCGCAGCTGGCAGGCTGTGTCCCGCCCAGACTGGGCGCCCACGCCCCCTGCCAGGTCAGGAGGAGGCGGGCAGCAGTGTGCCAGCTGGGGCCTGCAGCTGCAAGGGTCTGTGCCTCCCCCGTGTCTGTGCGGCCTCAGCTCCGGCTCCCAGGAAAGGGGCCGGCATCTGAGGTCATCGCCTGTCCTCAGAACAGCGGCAAGCACAGTGGGTGTGGCCCTGTACACAGATGGTGCTTAGCCAGTGCCCACTGCTCTTTAATACTTGTGACTACCATCATGCTGAACTCAGCCTCGCTTTTCCAAGCCTCTCTGGAAACCGCCGTCTGCCCCTTCATCCTGGCCCAGGGTCCCAGGCGGCTTGTCCCACCTGCTTGACCACTGTCCCCCACCTTCTCATTCCAGTGCTACAAGGTGAGCTGCCTGGAGATCCCTGGACCACCAGGCCCCAAGGGCTACCGTGGACAGAAGGTGAGCTGCCCGAATGGCTCAGGAGGACACACCTCCGAACCTGTCTGAACCCCACCCTGGAGGCCAGCCATGCTGTGGATGGTCTCAACCTTCCAACCTGGAAAAACCGGGATTTTGAGAAAAGTAGGAACTTCTTAGAATCATTAAGATATGCTGTTGAGGCCGGGGCTGTGGCTCAGCAGTAGAGCGTTTGCCTAGCACTTGCGAGGCCCTGGGTTTGATCCTCAGCACCACATAAAAATAAATAAATAAAATAAAGGTATTGAGTCCAACTACAACTAAAAAAAGTAATTTTTTTTAAAAGATGTGCTGTTGAAATACTTCTGCCAGTAAGCAAGCTCACTTAGATCAGGCTCCACCACATACAGTCCTTCATACAGGACGGAACGCACGTTCCTGCTGACAGGGCTGCTGACTGGCGGAGAGGAGCCGCTCGGGGACTGCCTCACCCCGGCCCTGCTCCCTGGCGGCAGAGGCGTGTGGGATGCAATCTCAAGCCCACTCCTAGGGAACTGCCACAGGATGAGAATGGGCATCTAAGGAGACTCACGGGGACACTGTCACACAGCAAGGTGACAAGTGGTGTCCAGTAACCCATGTCCAGGGTCGCCTTCTCCAGCCACAGGCCACACCCTGTCCCAGTCCTGGCAGCAATGCCCACCTGCCCCAGCCAGGAATGAATTTGCCACTTGGGGCAGCCTTGAGCACCCGGCGCAGTGGCCACGTCCTGATGGGTGGGAGCCAGGGACCAGAGCCAGCACAGCCGTGTGGCCCCGAGAGCCGCTGCCCCACTGCTCTGCTGCCTTCCCTCCCACCTGTCCTGTGGCCCCTGACTCTCCCCTCTCCCCCCTTCTCTGCCCTGATGTTAGAAGCACATTGATAACTGGTGCCTTAAGTTCTAAGTCATGTAGTTAAATCCCGATTCCAAGGGAAAACCGCCTCTGTGTGGTCTTGTGAAGCCTGGGGTGTCTGCAGTCACTTAGGGCCCTGCTCCATCACGCCTTGTGAATCGTTTCAAGAGGAGTTGGTCTGCTGTGACTGTCCACAGGCTGGGTGGAGAAGCGGAGCCCAGGGCAGGAGGCTGCACACCGGGTTACTGGTCTGGTTTGGCGTCTTGGAAAGCTGTCCATCAGGGCTCAGAAGAGATGTCCAAACCAACCCTGGTCTGATGTGGTCAGGACCCCTGGGCAGCTGACCTGACTGGTGTCTCCGCTGGGGACGGACCGTGGCTTTCGCGTGCCGACTTGCTGATGAACTGTCTGTCCTTGACCCTGCCAGCTCACTCCCCTGTTGTCTGTCTCTAGGGTGCCAAGGGCAACATGGGTGAGCCAGGAGAGCCCGGACAGAAGGGGCGACAGGTGAGTGACCCCAGCCCGTGCCCCTGGCCGTCCCCCCCACCCCCACCCAGGACTGGCTGCATCTAATGCTCGCTGCTCTTTTTCTGCAGGGAGATCCAGGCATCGAGGGCCCCATTGGGTTCCCAGGACCCAAGGCAAGTTCCCAGGGGCAGCCCAGGGCTGGGGCTGGCAGGGGCAGGGATGGCCAGGGGACCGGGTGGTGTCTAGGGAAGGCTGCCCTGTCTCCTCTCCCATGTCTCTAGCCCAGCCCCCATGCCCCTGTTACCAAGAGGTAGAAGCACCTCTGTAGTGGAGGTCACCCCAGAACCCAGCTCTGGCCTGGCCCCTCATCCAGCCTCCTCTGCTGAGTGTGGGTTCAGAGTCCACCCAGGTTTCCGGGTGCCGGACACAGCCTACCCCAACGGCCCTTGGCTGCTAGGCTCCACCTGGCCTCTCCCTGTCTCCCAACCCTGCGCCCCTAACGCGCACCCTCTCCTTCTGCCCTCAGGGTGTTCCCGGGTTCAAAGGAGAGAAGGTAAGAGCTGATGCTGAGCAGCCCCAGGCAGACCCCAGACCCGCCTCTGTCTGCAGCCTGTGGGTCCCCCTGGGGGCAGAAGGGCTCCAGGGCAGGGGCTCTTCTGGCCTCACGGAGCCGCACCTAGAGACAATGGGTCTGTGAAGCTGGAGACTCACCCCTCACTTCCTCCTGCACAGGGTGAATTTGGAGCTGACGGTCGAAAGGTGAGCTGGGCAGGGCGGGCAGGTGCCCACCTCCATGTGGCTCAGGTGGACAAGGACAGAGCTAACGGATCTCCTTTCCCTCCCTTTCCAGGGGGCTCCAGGCTTGGCCGGCAAGAATGGGACTGATGGCCAGAAGGTAAAGTGAGGGCCAGCTCACTGCTGCACTGGCTGATCACACACACATGGGCACTCGTGGGCACACGTACACGGTGGGGGTCACCTCACGGCTGTGCACCCTGAGAAAGCTGTGGAGGGGCCTGGACAGCGTGGTCACTGCACCTCCACCTGGACCCCAAGCCCCTGACACTTGTGCTCCCCCTCCTGCAGGGCAAGCTGGGCCGCATCGGGCCTCCTGGCTGCAAGGGAGACCCTGGAACCCGGGTAGGTGGCTCCACGGGGCCTCGTCTGCCTGCCCCACAGACCTCAGCTCCGGGGAGCAGGGTGCCAGGCGCAGTCCTGCTTCTCCCTCCTACCCTCTCGCCCTGGCTGTCTCTGCCAGGGTCGGGGTCACAATGTGGCAACACCCTGAGCGTCTGGGCCAGCTCCGGGGGGGCTTGTGGGGTCCTGGGCCAGGCCAAGCGGTTCCACTGCCCCGAGGTCCTGCATTGTGGATCTTGGTCCTGTCAGCCTGTCCCTTGCTGACTGACCAGTCAGGGCCTGGCCTCCTGGGCAGGGGTCTTACTCACCCAGAAGCCTCACAGCAGGCTCTGAGGATGGGACTTTGCTCCCAGTTTGTGGGCAGAACCAAACCTCCTCTGGGCAGCAGCCAGCAGGAGCCCCAGGACACACCCTGCCCTTCTCTTTCAGGGCCCTGACGGGTACCCAGGGGAGGCTGGAAGCCCAGGCAAGCAGGGAGACCAAGGCGCCAAGGTAGGCTGCCCAGCCGTCTGTGGCCATGCAGCAGGGGGGCCACCCCGGGCCTCCCTGCCCAGCCCAGGGTCCCTGGAGGATGGAGCTGTCTGGGAGACCCCAGCAGAGGGAGCCTGTCCCTGAACGGGCCCTTCAGGAGTGAGGGCCACGGCACCCAGTTGCCCACCCTCCCACCCTGAGCACATCCCTGTCCCCGAGAAGGAGCAGCCTCCCGCGGGGTCACAGCCTTCAGGTTCCCTGAGCAGCCCGCCCCTGCCAGGCCTCCTGGGTGCCCAGGGACATGGGGGAGCTGCCTGCCCAGTGCCCTGAGCCTGGCCCCGGAGGCAGTGGCTGATCTCTCCAAACCCTTCCAGGGGGACTCCGGCCGCCCAGGACGCAGAGGGCCTCCAGGAGACCCTGGAGACAAAGGAAGCAAGGTGAGCCGTGACATGCTCTCCCACCCTGGCCAGGGCAGCCGGCCACACTGCCGTGTCCTCACACATGTGAGGAGGGGCCAGAAGGACAAGTGTGCCCTGAACAGGCGCCAACCTCCTGTCCTGCACCACCGGGCACCAGGGAGGGCGGGGGGCTTCCTGAGGGCAGAGGGCAGCCGGGGCGGTGCAGCACACACCAGCTGGGCAGGCGCTCCCCAACACCTCCTCCTCGCTGCAGGGCTACCAAGGCAACAACGGAGCCCCGGGCAGTCCTGGCGTGAAAGGAGCCAAGGGGGGGCCTGGGCCCCGCGGACCCAAAGGCGAGCCTGTGAGTCCCCGGCCTGCTAGCGCCCTCCAGCCTGGGCACTCCACGGGCTCCGGAGGGGCCCTGGGAGATGGCCTGTGCCGCAGCCGCCCCCTGCTCGCTGGCTCCACACACCTGCCCTCCCCGCGGCCTTCCCCAGGGCCGCCCAGGGTGGACCCACCAGTCAGAGCAACTGGAGACCCAGTGCCTGGACTTACAGCCTGGCCAGGAGCCCCCACCCGCCCTCCTCCCTAAATCCTCTGCTGGGACAGGTTGACCCGCAACAGGACAAGGGGGTGGCACCTGTGGGTCTCCACTGTGCCCTCTGAAAGAAACCCCAGGCCCGGTGTCCCCAGACCTCCAAGCCAGAGTCCTCCTGGGAGAGCACAGCTCAGGCCCAGTGGTCGGCAGACGTCCATCCTCCAGGGGCCTAGGAGCCACCCCTCCCCACCAACACACGTGTTCTTTCAGGGGCGCAGGGGAGACCCCGGAACCAAGGGCAGCCCCGGCAGTGACGGTCCCAAGGGAGAGAAGGTGAGTTGGCCGTGTGCAAGAGCCAGAGGCACTGGCCCTGTCTGCATGTGGGACCATACGCCCCGGGGGGAAGGACTGGCCCACCCTCACCCACCACCCAGGGCTGACCCCTGCCGGGCCTGGGAAGGCAGGAGTGAGACAGGTGGGCTCACACTGCCCCTCGGGGACTCAGCAGGGGTCCAGCAGGCACCACCCACCCCCTGCTGCCATGCCTAGCGGCTCAGGCTGTGCACGGCCCAGTCCACAGTGTCCCACTGTGGACACACCTGCCCGGGCCGCTGTCACAGCTCAAGGGCAGCACTGAAGTAGCCTGGTGGCGGAATCCCGACCACCTGTCCCTTGAGATGTGGGTGGGGCTTCCTCCCAGGCCAGGGGGTCTCCATTCACATTACCTGTGGCTGCAGTGGACTGTGAGGCTGCTGGTGGGCTGCAGGATGAGGGGTGCCCCTGTTCCAGCATCACCCTGGACATTACTACTGGACACCTTCCTCCAGGGGAACACTGACCCCACCACACAGCCTCTCGGGGGGACCCAAACCTAAGTCCCCACCAAGGCCTGACTGGCCCCTGTTCCCACAGGGGGACCCTGGCCCAGAAGGGCCCCGGGGCCTGGCCGGAGAGGTCGGCAACAAAGGAGCCAAGGTACGTGGGGTCCTGGGGCTGAGGGACCAAGTGCCTGGTCCCAACTGCCACCCAGACCTGCCCGTGGAGGGGCTGCGTGTGGACCCAGCCTGCTGCCCCCACCTGCCCGTGGCCCAGCCTGCCCTGCAGGAGGACAGCAGGGTCTCGAGCTCACCCTCTTGCTTTGCAGGGAGACCGAGGATTGCCTGGACCCAGAGGCCCCCAGGGGGCCCTTGGGGAGCCTGGGAAGCAGGTCAGTGGCAGGGCACCTGCACCCCAAGGCTCCAGTGGCCAGCTCTGTCTCCAACCTCCTGTCCACTCTCCCTGCTGTAAAATGCTTGGGTCCCCCTGTGGGTGGCACGGGCTGCCTGCCAGTCACTGTCCCCGTGGCAGCCTTGGACAGTGGGACTAGGAGCTGTCCCCTGGGGTACCTCTCTGCACCCCAGCCTCGGGTCCTCCTGTCCAGAAGGGACTGTCCCAACCCTCCGCTCAGGCAGGATGGTGAGCCTGGGGCCTGGACCACACGTGAAGAGGAGGGCAGCACGGGCAGCGGGGACCGTGTGGTCTTGGCCACAGATGGACTGTCGGGCCAGATGACCCCGGGTGCAGGTCATGTCGGTCACAGAGGACTCTGCCAACGCTCCATTCTCCCCTCCCTCAGGGATCTCGGGGAGACCCTGGTGATGCTGGGCCCCGCGGAGACTCAGGACAGCCAGGCCCCAAGGTGCGGCCCCCGCCAGCGGGGTGGACAGGGGCTTGGAGTGGGTGCCCAACTGGAGAGGCTGGAGGGGGCTCGGAAGGCCTGAGTGAGGCTGACCAGGGTGGGCTGAGGCTGACCCCGTGGCGTCAGCCTTGACCCCTGCAGGGTCAGGGAAGGGGACAGGGCTCGCCTTCCCAAGCCAAGGTCCTGGGGTGGCCAGCCCCTGGTTCCGCCTGGTCCAAGGGCCAGCACCGCGGGCGTGTGCTTGGAGGGGCTGGGCGAGTCTAGCCCTGCAGTGCCCTCATCCACATCCCACGCCCTGGGCATGGCCCCGGGTCCATCCTCTGTTCCTTCCAACTGACTCAGCCTCTTGCTGCAGGGAGACCCTGGCAGGCCTGGATTCAGCTACCCCGGACCCCGGGGAGCTCCAGTGAGTGCCGGTGTGGGGCAGGGGCTGCAGGAGGGGCCGGGCTAGTTGAGAGGGCCCTGCAGGCTCCCAGTGTCCCCAGAGGTGGCCTCTCTGGAGGAGCAGGGCAGGGGAGGTGGCGTGGGTCAGAGGACGGGGTCAGCATCGCAGGCTGGCCCTGCACTGGGAGCCAAGTGGCTCAGCGTAGTGGGCCTTTGCCCCAGGGCAGTGGGCCCCTTGTGGGGGCTGAGGGGGAGCCCCGCCTGGGGGGAGCATCCTGGGCCAGGCCCTGGGTTCCAGCCGGGTGACCTCTGACCTTGGTCTGCCTCGCAGGGAGAAAAAGGCGAGCCCGGCCCCCGTGGCCCAGAGGTACGTGGCGTCCCCGCCCATCGGGCCTCTCTCCCTTCCCTGGGTGGAGCACAGCGCTCTGCGTCCACCACAGCTGGGAGGCTGCACAGGTCCTCAGGCCCTGGTGGTCATGCCCCTGCCCAAGGCCAGGCCACGCAGGGCCCACTTAGCTTGGAGTGGTGGTAGCTGCCACGTCTGTCCCTTCCCAGCCCAAAGTCAGGGCTGGCCTGAAAACCCAGAGCTGCCGTCCAGCGGGCCTGAGCCGTGGACATGCTTTCACCGGGAGGAGCCCGTCCGAGGTCCGGGGTCCCAATGCCCCTGAAGGTCTGGGGTGGGGGGCGTGAAGACTGACCTCTCTGGGCATGTCCCCGTCACAGGGAGGCCGAGGGGACTTCGGCATGAAAGGAGGTCCTGGGAGGAAAGGAGCCAAGGGGGAGCCTGTGAGTACCCGTCCTGCACCCGCTGCCCGCCAGAGTGGGCGGGGCATCGAGGCTGACCGTGTCCTCTGGAGCCCTAGGAGGACACCAGCTCGCCTCGCCCCAGAGCCCGACACCCCACCCTTGAAGAGGACCACCCGGCTCAGCGGCCTCTCCTCCCCTCCCCTGGCCCCGCCTTGCGCCCATGGTCACCCGAGCGTCTTCCTTAGCAGAGGCCAGGCCTGTCCTCAGTGTCCTCATGTTCTCAGTGCTGGCCCGACTCCCAGCAGGGAGTGTGGACGGCAGAGAGGGATCAAAGACAAGTCCCAGCACCGAAAACGGTGGAGAGCAAACAGGGAGTGAGGGGGTGGGGGGGTAGACAGGTGAGCAGGTGTGTGGGTGGGTGGACAGGTGAGCAGGTATGTGGGTGGGTGGACAGGTGAGCAGGTGTGTGGGTGGGTGGGTGGACAGGTGAGCAGGTGTGTGGGTGGGTGGACAGGTGAGCAGGTGTGTGGGTGGGTGGACAGGTGAGCAGGTGTGTGGGTGGGTGGGTGGACAGGTGAGCAGGTGTGTGGGTGGGTGGACAGGTGAGCAGGTATGTGGGTGGGTGGGTGGACAGGTGAGCAGGTGTGTGGGTGGGTGGGTGGACAGGTGAGCAGGTGTGTGGGTGGGTGGACAGGTGAGCAGGTGTGTGGGTGGGTGGGTGGACAGGTGAGCAGGTGTGTGGGTGGGTGGACAGGTGAGCAGGTATGTGGGTGGGTGGACAGGTGAGCAGGTATGTGGGTGGGTGGACAGGTGAGCAGGTGTGTGGGTGGGTGGGTGGACAGGTGAGCAGGTGTGTGGGTGGGTGGGTGGACAGGTGAGCAGGTGTGTGGGTGGGTGGGTGGACAGGTGAGCAGGTGTGTGGGTGGGTGGACAGGTGAGCAGGTATGTGGGTGGGTGGACAGGTGAGCAGGTGTGTGGGTGGGTGGGTGGACAGGTGAGCAGGTGTGTGGGTGGGTGGACAGGTGAGCAGGTATGTGGGTGGGTGGACAGGTGAGCAGGTATGTGGGTGGGTGGGTGGACAGGTGAGCAGGTGTGTGGGTGGGTGGACAGGTGAGCAGGTATGTGGGTGGGTGGACAGGTGAGCAGGTGTGTGGGTGGGTGGGTGGACAGGTGAGCAGGTGTGTGGGTGGGTGGACAGGTGAGCAGGTATGTGGGTGGGTGGACAGGTGAGCAGGTGTGTGGGTGGGTGGGTGGACAGGTGAGCAGGTGTGTGGGTGGGTGGACAGGTGAGCAGGTATGTGGGTGGGTGGACAGGTGAGCAGGTGTGTGGGTGGGTGGGTGGACAGGTGAGCAGGTGTGTGGGTGGGTGGACAGGTGAGCAGGTATGTGGGTGGGTGGACAGGTGAGCAGGTGTGTGGGTGGGTGGGTAGACAGGTGAGCAGGTATGTGGGTGGGTGGACAGGTGAGCAGGTATGTGGGTGGGTGGGTGGACAGGTGAGCAGGTGTGTGGGTGGGTGGACAGGTGAGCAGGTGTGTGGGTGGGTGGGTGGACAGGTGAGCAGGTATGTGGGTGGGTGGACAGGTGATCAGGTATGTGGGTGGGTGGACAGGTGAGCAGGTGTGTGGGTGGGTGGGTGGACAGGTGAGCAGGTGTGTGGGTGGGTGGGTAGACAGGTGAGCAGGTATGTGGGTAGGTGGAAAGACAGGTGAGCAGGTATGTGGGTGGGAAGACAGGTGATCAGGTATGTGGGTGGGTGGACAGGTGAGCAGGTGTGTGGGTGGGTGGAAGGACAGGTGAGCAGGTATGTGGGTGGGTGGAAAGACAGGTGAGCAAGTATGTGGGTGGGAAGACAGGTGAGCAGGTAGGTGGGTGGGTAGGAAAACAGGTGAGCAGGTGGGTAGGTGGATAGGTGGGTGAGTGGGTGAGTAGACAGATGGTGGGTGGAAAGGTGAGCAGGAGGATGATGGGTGGGTGGATGGTGGATGCGTGGATGAGTGGAAGCGCTGGGTTTGAGGATGAGGGTGAGTCAAAGGTCCTGGGGTGAGCAGAGCATGGGTAGCCTGAGCTGTTTCGGCTGCTGTCTTTCAAGCTCCTCTGTGGCCTGTGGGCCCCCTGCCCCTCTGGCAGGGCCAGGCTCTGAGGCATTCCTAGGGTGTGGCACAGCCCCCCCATTCCTGATGCCCACCCTACCCCAGGTGGGGACTATGGGGTGGGGGGCAAGACTCCTTTGGGGTGTTTGCTGAGCCTGCCTGCCCTGTTCCTTCTCAGGCAGATCCTGGTCCCCCTGGGGAGCCAGGCCCCCGGGGGCCTAGAGGAGTCCCAGGACCTGAGGTAGGCCATCTCTGTCCCTTTATCCCTTGGTCCCCAGCCCTTGCACAAGCCAGGTCAGTGCATACTGGCTTGTGACTCTGCCCCTGGTGTGTGCGGCCCTGTACGCAAGGGGCAGTGGCATCAGGAGTTAGCACCCTGCCCAGCCCCGGGCCTCAGGTCTCACTTCACACCACTGTCCCTCCTCCAGGGTGAGCCCGGCCCCCCCGGAGACCCAGGCCTCACGGTAGGTGTCACCTGGGGTGGTGGGATCCACATCCTCCCTCCCAAAAATGAGAGGGGCAGTGAGTGCAGGGGAGTGGGCTGGGGGCTGTGGGGGCAGGTGGTGCCGGCTCTGCTCCCTGGGGAGGCTCCCGGGGCCTGGAGGGTCCGCCTGCCCTGGAGACACGGGCCCTGCTCTGTGCAGGAGTGTGACGTCATGACCTACGTGAGGGAGACCTGTGGCTGCTGTGGTGAGTCGGCATGGCCAAGGGGAGCCGGCGGGGTCCGGGGGCTTCTCACGGCACCCACTGCTGACCTGCCGTCCCGCAGACTGCGAGAAGCGCTGTGGGCCCCTGGACGTGGTCTTCGTCATCGACAGCTCAGAGAGCATCGGCTACACCAACTTCACCCTGGAGAAGAACTTTGTCATCAATGTGGTCAACAGGCTGGGGGCCATGGCCAAGGACCCCAAGTCAGAGACCGGTCAGTCAGGGCAGGGCCGAGGCCGGGCAGGACAGCTGGAAGTGGCGGGAGGCTCCCTTCCCAGGCTGGCAGGTCACCGGCCACAGTCACACTTGCCCCCCAGGGACCCGCGTGGGCGTGGTGCAGTACAGCCACGAGGGCACTTTCGAGGCCATCCAGCTGGACGACGAGCGCATCAACTCCCTGTCCAGCTTCAAGGAGGCCGTCAAGAACCTGGAGTGGATCGCGGGCGGCACCTGGACACCCTCAGCCCTCAAGTTCGCCTACAACAAGCTCATCAAGGACAGCCGCCGCCACAAGACCCGCGTGTTCGCTGTGGTCATCACGGATGGGCGCCATGACCCGCGGGACGACGACCTGAACCTGCGGGCGCTATGCACGGGTGACGTCACCGTGACGGCCATCGGCATTGGTGACATGTTCCACGAGCGCCACGAGAGCGAGAACCTGTACTCCATTGCCTGCGACAAGCCGCAGCAGGTGCGCAACATGACCCTCTTCTCCGACCTGGTGGCCGAGCGCTTCATCGACGACATGGCGGACGTCCTCTGCCCTGGTGAGCTGCTGCCCAGCCCCTTCCAGCAGGTCCATAGCAGCCTGGCCGTGGCTGACCCACACCTGCCTCTCCCTCTCTTGCAGACCCCCAGATCGTGTGCCCGGAGCTTCCCTGCCAAACAGGTGACGCAGGCGCCCCCCAACCCAGAGCAGCAGATGGTGCCTCCTCTCCCGCAGCAGGGTGGGCAGAGGGCTGGACGGCCTGGGCAGGCTGCTGCGGAGGCACCGCCTGGGACCCCAGGCCCAGCACAGCGAGGAGGGGTGTGTTGGGGTGGCTCAGGAAGCAGGATGGCCTGCGGCGTGGGTGCTGTTGGCTGGCTCTGCAGTGGGTCAGCCTCTGGGGTCAGCAGTGTTTCAGGGAGGGTCCCTGGCACCACCAGAGCACGGGCAGGCACAGCTCCCAGGGGCTGGCTGGCTCAGCGAGACACATTTGCTGCCACCTCCATGGCCACTGCTGCAGGGTGGTTGGGAGAGGAGGAAGAGAGAGGGCAGGTTGAGGTAGAAGGCTTCTCTCCTTGGGGTCTGCATTGCCCAGGGCAAGGGGCACGGAGAGGTGCTTCAGGGCCTCGGGAGCAAGGTCCCTTCTGGTGAGCCCTACCCCTCCAGGAGGGGGACCCCAGGCTCCAGCGGGATCTGGGGCCACCATGGAGATGGAGGGTCACCACAGCCCTCTCTGTGGCCTCTGCCTGTGGAACTCAGTGCTCCCGCTGTCTGAGCTGAGGTGCCTACCCACCCAGGAAGGACAGGGAAGTGGGTCGGGCCTCACACTTGCTGGGACAGAGGGCATTGCCAAGGACACACTGCCCAGGCCTTGCCCTGGGTGTGACTGTGGGGCTCGGTGCTACCCAGAGGCCCCAGGTCTGCAGGGAGCATCAGTCCTGGTCTCTGCCGGGCGAGACCCCAGCGAGACCCCAGCTGGAGCCCCGTCAGGTATGTGGGGAGCAGTGCCCTCAGGGGGCAGCTGGCGCCCAGATGGCCTGGGTGAGGTCCAGACCAGCGGGCTCTGCACAGGGGAGGCTGATGCCACACCCCAGCCCGTGGGCAGCTGGACCCCTGGGGCACAGGAGCCAAGCCTTGGCCTTGGGCCGGGCCCGGCCTTCTCACCTGGCCCCTGGTTAGGCTGGAGCTGTGGGTTCCTGCAGAGCGTGCTGGCGTAGGTGTCCGCAGTCTTCCTGAAGCTCAGGGCCCACTGGGGTTCAGGGAGGAGATACTGGACCTGCCGCCGGCTTGTCCTGCATCTGTCGAGTGGCTGTGGGCTTCCTCTGACCCTCAGCTCAGCCGGCCTGCTGCAGTCCGCTTGCTGCTGTGGTAGATGCAGCTGTGCACCGCCTGCTGCTGTCGCCTCCAGGGCCGGCTGTGCCCAGGAGTGGCGTGGCCTCAGGGAACAGGACATGGCTCTGGGAAGGTGACAGAGGACCTGGGGGAAATGAGGACCTCTGACACTCTCGCCCCCACTCCCCTGAAGCCTCAGGACCCCACGTGAATGGAGTGGCCCCTAGGAGACCCTCCCTCGTTCCGGGCCTCCTGATCCCTCTGCAGAGTTTACAGAGCTCCCCGCCCCCGCCTCTTGGCCTTTTGAGACTCAAGTAAGTGGGTGTGGTGACCAGGAGGAGCTCACCTGCCCTCCGATGTCCTGTGGGTCCTTGTGGGCACCTCCCATATGAACACCACGCCAGTGGACACCACCAGCTCAGGCCCAGCCCTGACCTTCTGGGTCGAACAGCCCAGCCACCCTGGGCCGATACTAGGCAGGGGCTGGCTGTGACTGTGCAGGCTGCAGGGCTGTCAGCGGGACAAGCCAGGCACAGGCTTAAGCCTCTGAGAACGAGGTGGCCTGGTAATGACCACAGTGGTGGAAACCGGCACAGGGACTTCTGGAGCTGGAGAGTGCAGGGCCAAGGACTGAGGGGACTGTAACTGGCCGCCTGCATTTGCCCACGACTACAGTCTGACCCAAGGTCAGGAGCCAGTTAGACCAAGAAGCCCACCAGAGTCAGGCCTCCCCTCCAGCAGGCATGGGGAGCCAGAGCAGGGGGCAGAGAGACAGAAGGACAGGGTGGGATGGAGGGGAGAGAGCAGGGGGTCCAGAGAGATGGGGACAGAGACAAGGATCCAGAGAGACGGGACAGAGGGGGGATCCAGAGAGATGGGGACAGAGACAGGGATCCAGAGAGACAGGAACAGGGGGGGGTCCAGAGAGACAGGGACAGAGACAGGGATCCAGAGAGACAGGAACAGAGGGGGGTCCAGAGAGACAGGGACAGAGACAGGGATCCAGAGAGACAGACAGGGATCCAGAGAGACAGGGACAGAGACAAGGATCCAGAGAGACGGGACAGAGGGGGGATCCAGAGAGATGGGGACAGAGACAGGGATCCAGAGAGACAGGGACAGAGGGGGGTCCAGAGAGACAGGGACAGAGACAGGGATCCAGAGAGACAGGGACAGAGACAGGGATCCAGAGAGACAGAGACAGGGATCCAGAGAGACAGGGACAGAGACAAGGATCCAGAGAGACGGGACAGAGGGGGGATCCAGAGAGATGGGGACAGAGACAGGGATCCAGAGAGACAGGAACAGAGGGGGGTTCAGAGAGACAGGGACAGAGACAGGGATCCAGAGAGACAGGGACAGAGACAGGGATACAGAGAGACGGGGATAGAGGGGGGATCCAGAGAGACAGGGACAGGGATCCAGAGAGACAGAGACAGGGATCCAGAGAGACAGGGACAGAGACAGGGATCCAGAGAGACAGGGACAGAGACAGGGGTCCAGAGAGACAGGGACAGAGACAGGGGTCCAGAGAGACGGGGACAGAGGGGAGATCCAGAGAGACAGGGACAGAGACAAGGATCCAGAGAGACGGGACAGAGGGGGGATCCAGAGAGATGGGGACAGAGACAGGGATCCAGAGAGACAGGGACAGAGGGGGGTCCAGAGAGACAGGGACAGAGACAGGGATCCAGAGAGACAGGGACAGAGACAGGGATCCAGAGAGACAGGGACAGGGATCCAGAGAGACAGGGATCCAGAGAGACAGGGACAGAGACAGGGATCCAGAGAGACAGGGACAGAGACAGGGGTCCAGAGAGACGGGGACAGAGGGGAGATCCAGAGAGACAGGGACAGAGGGGGGTCCAGAGAGACAGGGACAGAGACAAGGATCCAGAGAGACAGGGACAGAGGGGAGATCCAGAGAGACAGAGACAGAGACAGGGATCCAGAGAGACGGGGACAGAGGGGGATCCAGAGAGATGGGGACAGAGACAGGGATCCAGAGAGACAGGGACAGAGGGGGGTCCAGAGAGATGGGGACAGAGACAAGGATCCAGAGAGACGGGGACAGAGACAGGGATCCAGAGAGACAGAGACAGAGACAAGGATCCAGAGAGACAGGGACAGAGGGGAGATCCAGAGAGACAGAGACAGGGATCCAGAGAGACAGGGACAGAAACAGGGATCCAGAGAGACAGAGACAGAGACAAGGATCCAGAGAGACAGAGACAGAGACAAGGATCCAGAGAAACAGGGACAGAGACAGGGATCCAGAGAGACAGGGACAGAGACAGGGGTCCAGAGACAGAGACAGAGACAGGGATCCAGAGAGACAGAGACAGAGACAAGGATCCAGAGAGATGGGGACAGAGGGGAGATCCAGAGAGACAGAGACAGAGACAGGGATCCAGGGAGACAGAGACAGAGACAGGGATCCAGAGAGACAGGGACAGAGACAGGGGTCCAGAGACAGAGACAGAGACAGGGATCCAGAGAGACAGAGACAGAGACAAGGATCCAGAGAGACAGGGACAGAGACAGGGGTCCAGAGACAGAGACAGGGATCCAGAGAGACAGGACAGAGACAAGGATCCAGAGAGACGGGGACAGAGGGGAGATCCAGAGAGACAGAGACAGAGACAGGGATCCAGGGAGACAGAGACAGAGACAGGGATCCAGAGAGACAGGGACAGAGGGGAGATCCAGAGAGACAGAGACAGAGACAGGGATCCAGAGAGACAGGGACAGAGACAGGGGTCCAGAGACAGAGACAGAGACAGGGATCCAGAGAGACAGAGACAGAGACAAGGATCCAGAGAGACAGGGACAGAGACAGGGGTCCAGAGACAGAGACAGAGACAGGGATCCAGAGAGACAGAGACAGAGACAAGGATCCAGAGAGACGGGGACAGAGGGGAGATCCAGAGAGACAGAGACAGAGACAGGGATCCGGGAGACAGAGACAGGGATCCAGAGAGACAGGGACAGAGGGGGGATCCAGAGAGACAGAGACAAGGATCCAGAGACAGGGACAGAGGGGGGATCCAGAGAGACAGGGACAGAGGGGAGATCCAGAGAGACAGAGACAGAGACAGGGATCCAGAGAGACAGAGACAGAGACAAGGATCCAGAGAGACAGAGACAGAGATAAGGATCCAGAGAGACGGGGACAGAGGGGAGATCCAGAGAGACAGAGACAGGGATCCAGAGAGACAGAGACAGGGATCCAGAGAGACAGAGACAGAGACAGGGATCCAGAGAGACAGAGACAGAGACAAGGATCCAGAGAGATGGGGACAGAGACAGGGATCCAGAGAGACAGAGACAGAGACAGGGATCCAGAGAGACAGAGACAGAGACAAGGATCCAGAGAGATGGGGACAGAGGGGAGATCCAGAGAGACAGAGACAGGGATCCAGAGAGACAGAGACAGAGACAGGGATCCAGAGAGACAGAGACAGGGATCCAGAGAGACAGAGACAAGGATCCAGAGAGACAGAGACAAGGATCCAGAGAGATGGGGACAGAGGGGAGATCCAGAGAGACAGAGACAGGGATCCAGAGAGACAGGGACAGAGGGGGGATCCGGAGAGAGAGAGAGACAGAGACAAGGATCCAGAGACAGGGACAGAGGGGGGATCCAGAGAGACAGGGACAGAGGGGAGATCCAGAGAGACAGAGACAGGGATCCAGAGAGACAGAGACAAGGATCTAGAGAGACAGGGACAGAGACAGGGATCCAGAGAGACAGGGACAGAGACAGGGATCCAGAGAGACAGAGACAAGGATTCAGAGAGACAGGGACAGAGACAGGGAGCCAGAGAGACAGGGACAGAGACAGGGAGCCAGAGAGACGGAGAAAGAGGGAAGGAGAGAGGGAGCATGGGGTTAGGCAGAAGGCTTGTCTCCTGGGGTCCCTGGGTCCTGGAAGGCAGAGTGGCTGGTGGACAGACCACAGCTCACATCTGAGAGGGCTGGACTGGTTAGGGCTGCAGGCTTCCTTGGGCACGTTCAGGGAAGGGTCTCCTGGGGAGCGTGCAGTTCTGCTCACGTCCCAGCCCAGGCCTGGGGGCAGCCGCTGTGCTGGGGGTCTCCTGGCAGGGCAGATGGCTGCCGCTTGCCTGCTCTCCCGCCGCCTTGGGGCCAAAGGCCACCACTCCCAACTGCGCCTCCTGGCCGTGGCCTTCCTGGGCCTCGTCTCCGCTGCGCTTTGGTCCTGACTGCTCTCTGCAGGGCCCGAGGAGGGGCTGGAGTCCCACCCACACCCACCCCTGGCCCTTAAAGTGCTCTGTGGACGCTCCCTTGCAGATGGAGCGCGGCCTGGCGGCGAGCCCCCGGTCACCTTCCTCCGCACGGAAGAGGGCCCAGACCCCACCTTCCCCAGGACCATCCCCCTGATCCAGCAGTTGCTAAACACCACCAAGGTCACACAGGACCCGGCCTCCTACTCCCAGCTGGTGGCCGTGATGGTCTACACCGCAGAGCGGGCCAAGTTCGCCACAGGGGTCGAGCGGCAAGACTGGATGCAGCTCTTCATTGACACCTTTAAGCTGGTGCACAGGGACATCACTGGGGACCCTGAGACGGCGCTGGCGCTCTGCTGAGGCGCAGGGCCACGTGTGCAGAGGCTGGAGCTGCCCCACTCCGCTCCTTGGCTTCGAGGCCTGCCTTTCACAAACCGAGGGCTTCAGATGCACCGTGGCCCCAGGGTCTGGAGCCAAGAATGGAGGCATCTCCAGGGCCACATTCCCCCGGAGGCTCCAGCCGGGGCCTTCCTGCTCTTCAGCTGGGGCTCCGCCAACCTTGGCTCCTGGAGCCTTCACTGCAGCCTCACCTGTCCTTCCATGGCCCTCCTCTGCCTGTGTCCTCTCCTGGCCTTACTAGGACAGTGGTCATTGAATTAAGGCCTGCCCTAAATCCAGGTGGTTCCCGTCTCAAGCTCCTTAACCCAGCGCTGTCCTTCTTTGCCACATAAAGTGACCGTTACCTCTCGGGGGTGAGAACGGGTCCTCACTTGGGGGACCATATTCAGCCACTGCCCTGCCATTCTGCTGAGCTGCCCCAGGGTGTAGGTGAGAGAGGCCTGCGGTCAGTGCCTAGGGATGTCTTCTTCGCTGGGTCCCAGTGTCTGGTCTACCCTGGTCTCAGACTTGGACAGTGACCCTGAGTTTAGTGACGCTGGGTGCTCTTGGCCCACAGGTGACCAGGATTGGGTGGCAGTGGCTCTTCTGGGAGCCGGGCAGTCCTGCAGCCGTGATACATTTGAGCCAGCCATGAGGTCACACCACGTGTTTGACCTCCAGGCATCCCAGCTAACCTCTGTCCGCCCTTGGCAAGGCATTGCTGCCCTCCGGCGCCTTGGCCGGACCTGTAGGCTCTCTGCTGACGTGACAGCCTTCCCTAGGGAGCACGGTGGAGCATCGTGCCCCCAGGCAGGCACAGGCAGGGCTCTGAGCAAGCCCCAGGAGCCCTCCTTCTGCCCTGGGCATCCCTCCTGCTGTGGGGGTGGTGGGCAGGACTGGGAGGTGCAGAGGCTGCCAAAGTCTCAAGACTGCTGACCGCTGTGCACCTCTGCCTGCCCCGGAGATGTTGCCCCAGAGAGAAGCCACTTGCTGCTTGTCTGTCTCTGTTTGTGGTGACGACTGTGAGGAAGTTTGTCAGTTTTGAGGGCTTTGACACTCCTGGCCACTCCCCGGGTCCTCTGATGGAGTGCCAGGGGTGGTCTGCACTAGAATAACGGCGTCATTACTGCGCTCATTGAAAAGACCGTGCCCGATAGTTGTGGCGCGGGGGTGGGGGGGCGGTCCACCACAGAAACGAGACGTAAAGCTGAGCCGTGTGAAGAGGAGCTCTGAGGCCAGGTGGTACTGAGCTGGCCTCCGTGGGCAGAGCCGTGCACACCTGTGGGTGTGTGAGGTCCTGGGTCTTGAGCATCTAGGGTCCTGGTGGACTCCTGATGGCATCAAGGGGGGGACCAGCCAATCCATGGCCCCTTCCAAGGCAAGGAGCTTGGCACAGTCCCTGGTGCACAGACAGGGGTCCCAGCGCATGGGCTCTGACACCCTGGAGGTAGTCACCCATGCTGCCCTTGTGTCCAGAGCTGGTGGATGGTCACACAGGGGGGCGTCTTGGCAGTAGTGTGTCTCCGAGAAGCCACACCTGAGCTTGCTGCAGCAAGCCCAAGGGACACGGGCTCCTGACCTCCTGGGAGACATGTGGCCTAGCCAGTTCCAGATTGCTCAGGGTGGGTGGGCAGCTCTGAGGTGGTCAGGGCCAGGGGTCCCACAGGATGGTGTCCATTTTCTGACCCAGAAGGGCCTAGAGGTGCTGGCCCGGGCAGTGCACAGTGGGAGGCCCCTCTGGCTCCAGGTTTGGGAGTGTTCCTGGCAGAAGGACATGCTTCTCCCTGACAGAGCCTGGGCCAAGGACCCGCACTGGCTGATCTGCTGGGACCCCAGTAATGGCCAGGGTGAGGCCCCAAGGCCCACAGTTCAGGGCACTCGGACAGAAAGCACAGAGGGAATGTCCCGCCCGCCCCCACGGCCGGCCCCATCTCCTGTCTCCCCCACAGAGCTGTACGTGGCACAGTGTACGCAGCGGCCAGTGGACATCGTCTTCCTGCTGGACGGCTCTGAGCGGCTGGGAGAGCAGAACTTCCACAAGGCCCGCAGCTTCGTGGAAGAGGTGTCCCGGCGCCTGACGCTAGCCCGCAGGGAGGACGACGCCCTCAATGCCCGTGTGGCCTTGGTGCAGTACGGCGGCCAGCAGGAGCAGCAGGTGGCCTTCCCGCTGACCTCCAACCTGACAGTCATCCACGAGGCTCTGCAGGACCTCCGCTACCTCAACTCCTTCTCCCACGTGGGCACAGGCATCGTGCACGCCATCAACACTGTGGTGCGGGGCGCGCAGGGCGGGGCGCGGCGCCACGCGGAGCTGTCCTTCGTGTTCCTCACCGACGGCGTCACCGGCAACGCCAGCCTGGAGGAGTCCGTGCACTCCATGCGCAAGCAGAACGTGGTGCCCACCGTGGTGGCCGTGGGCAGCGATGTGGACATGGACGTGCTGCACAAGATCAGCCTGGGCGACAGGGCTGCCATCTTCCGGGAGAAGGACTTTGACAGCCTGGTGCAGCCTGGCTTCTTCGACAGGTTCATCCGCTGGATCTGCTAGGACGGCCAGCGCCAGCCCACCTGTCCTCTCCGGCCACGGTGCTACTCAGACGGCAGTCCCCAGGGGAGCTGGACTGCTTGCTGGAGGCCTCTCCCACCGGAAGAGCCCCTTCTCCCAAGGAGGTCGGGATGGGAGGACCTCTGGCCCCAGGCCCTGGCCACCTGCAGCCCCCAGGCCCCTCCTGTCTGTCTGCCCTGCCCACACCTTGCCCCCAAGGCCTCCGCCAGCCCAGAGGCTCCCGGCCCTGCAGTCCTGTGACTGCCTCTCAGCCTCCCTGCCTCCCCTCCTCTTCCAAGAGCTTTCTTCCAGCCCTGCCAGGCCTGGTCACACCTGCCCACAACCCTGAGCTCAGGAGCTCACCCGAGAGTCCCTGTCCATGAGCCCTGTCCAATAAAGGCTGCTGCCATCCCCCAGGGTCTGTGCGGCTGGCCCCACCCAGGTATGTGCTACACCTTCAGGGCTTCTTCCAGGCCCTGAGACTATACTGTGCACACACCCAACAGGCACCGTGTCCAGGGACTGCACAGGCACTGGCCACATGTTCCATCCCCAAGCCACCAGCCTCAGCGAGACTGCGCCCTCCCACCTGGCACTAGGTTGACCTCTCCCGGCTCCAAGCCAGGACAGGGGGCTCCAGATACCCAGGGTTCGAGGAGGGCAAGCTAGGGTGGACAAAAGGAGGTGGGCAGCAGGTGATGGCCAGACAGACGTGCAGTTTGGGTGATCTGGGATGTTTCAGACTCCAGGTCTCTCATTCAGCCCCCGGAGGTCCCATAGGGAACCATCAGTTTGCACAGGAGATGACACATCCACCCCTGAGCATCACATCCAGATCCACTCACGGGCAGCCCAGGTCATCCCCGGCCAGCACCACTGCACCCCGCACCAAGCACCCGACCAGCATGGCCCTGGCAGCAGTGCCCTTGCCAGCAGCACAATGCTCATCACCAGTGGACCCCAGCAGGCAGCCCCTGGGTCTCCCTCCGAGTCACACCTCCCTGCCAGACCCACCGTCACCTTCCTGCGCACCACATCCCAGCCAGGCCCCTCCTCCAGGGACATGCCAGTGGTCATCCCAGTGCCTTCTTCACACCAGGTCCCTCACCAACAGCCTTCAGGCAGGGCTGCCACCAACCTCCACTGACCTCTGTAGCTGGCCCAGACCCCTCACCATGTCCCACCACAGCTTCCTCATCACCTCCCCAGATCCCCCACCCTCCCACCTAACTCACCTCCCCCACAGATGTCCCCGACCAACCTCCCTCACTGACTGCCCCACTGACCTCCCCCAGCCCCCCACGGCCACCTCGCCAAGCTCTCAGCACCACACCTGCACCCGCTCACCACATCTCCAGGCACAGGTCTCTCCCATGTTCCCACGCTCGTGTGCCTCACCTCTGCCACGGTGGCTGGGTATCAGGTGGCCTGGACATGCACAGCCCTGGGCCAAGCTCTCCCGCTGGAGCAGGCTCCCAGGAATATCCCCACTCCCGAGGGCCCAGCTTCCTGGCACCTCCGCGTCACCTCTCCCTCCACAGTGGGGGCAGCCCGTGCCTCACCCCGGTGGGGCCACCGCTCCTGCTGCCTGTCCAGCCAGCTCTCCCATGCTCCTGCAACAGATGGGGGGAGGCTGGTCACCCAGCCGGGGCTCTCCTGCCGCCCTGGCCCTGCTCAGACTTCGGGTTAGAGCCTGAGAAGTAGCAAAGCTGTAGGGACAGAGATGTGACACCAAGGAATTATCAGGAAGCAGACTTATTTGGCTGCACCCAGGTTCAGAGGGGAAAATAGCTCTCACTATAATCAATCAATCCCCCTGCAGCCCGAGTCCAGGGGGAGGGTCAGAGGTCCACACGGCAACAGGATTCTTCCCTCTTTTCGGTTCCCCAGGGATGCCCTCTCTCCTTTCTCTGTGGGTGACAGGGCCTGGGAAAGAGAGCGCTTTGGTCTTGCTTTTCCTCTCGCCGGTGCCCTTCAAGGACTTGGCTGAAATGCAAGTCCCCTGTGGCACCTCAGGTCAGCGTCGCTCCTCCCGCGGTGTCTCCACAGGTGGTGGGGTCTCTAGAGAAGCTCGGCTCATGTCCTGTACCCTGAGGCCATGCCACTCCTGGGCACAGCCCTCGGTTTGTGAAAGGCAGGCCTCCTTTATTGGAGGAGGGGCTGCCACTACAGCAAAAGCAGCTTGTTGGGAAGGCCACCCCAGCCTCGGAGGCCAGTCCCTGAGCCCCCGCTGTGCAGCCTGAAGAAGCCTCAGAGGGACAGGTCAGGGGAGCCAGGACAGGCAGGCTCTCCTCCTCTGCCTGCCGTCAGCACCACAACTCAGGGGAATGGAGGCTTGAGTTAATGGATCCTCCTCTGGCCATCCCAGAGCCCCCAAGGCCCCAAATGTCCCCTCCTCATGGGACCCACGTCTGAACCTGGAGCTCCCACCTAGCAGCGATGAAGGGCCCTTGGGCTGGGGTGAGGTTCTTGCAGCCCCTGCACCCCCAGCTACAAAAGCCCCTGCAAATTCCAAACCAGTGACAGGCATTCCCGTGTGCATAGGCAGCAGTCTTCCCGGCCCCCAGCGCTGGACACAGGCCCTTCCCTGGGGCAGGCACAACATCTGCCTTCCTGAAACCTGGGGCCAAGTCAGCATGGCCACGTGTTTCCCAGGTACTTTCCCCGGGAGCACACGGCTGGAAGGAGCCATAACCCACAAAGCCACCTCCCTCCTCTCACAGGAGCCCTGCAGCCTGGCCCTGCAGCCTCCTGCCCAGATCATTCCAGAGCAAGACCCCCCAGATGTCCCAGCATCCAAGTGCCAGAGGCACCCTGTCCCCCACAGTCGCTCAGTCAAGGAACAGGTGGACAGAGTCACAGTGGAGCACCCCGTGGGGTCTGGTGGACCCCAAAGGCAGCTCGTGTGCCCCGCTGCCCAGCATGCCAGGCCCTCCTGGCCCAGGAATAGGAGGGGAAGCTGGCCTGACGAGGCAGGACTTCCCATGTGGGGATGCAGGCCCCTCCACATTCCATGCCACCCCCATGTACAGGCTCCACTTCTGCCCTGGCCCCCAGGGCTCCTGGACCCACTTCCTGGCAGCCGCAGACAGACCCGTGGTCACTGTGCTCAGCCTACAGCTGTTCAGGGATGTGGCCTGAGAGAGAGCAGAGGCCAAAGGTTGGAAACTGAGACCAGGACCTGCAGCCACTGTGCCCAGAGAGTGCACCCAAGAGTGGGACCCTGGGTCTCTGTGGGGACAGCAGGAGCCCTGGGAGACAGAGGGCCAATGAGGACTCATGGTAGGACAAGGGGGGCCTGGGGGCGGTGGGGGGCCCTGGGGACAGCAGGAGTCGTGACCCTGGTTACTGACGGGCTGGCCCCCCCCCTGCCTAGACAGCACAGAGGGCCCTGGGGCAGCCGGCGTGAAGGCCCAGGTGTGCCCACTGAGGTCTACGGTCAGGTTCCCAGGCCCTTCCTGGCTGAGGCTGGCTCAGTGCCCTGTGCCCTTGGCCACGGGGTAGCCCTGATTTGAGACTTCAGCCTAGCCCTGGCCTAGCCCATTGTGCTTGGGCACTCCACCCTAAGATCCTGCGGGGTAGAAGCCTAGGGGGTATGTGCGTCTCCAATGATGGCACACACCCTAGGAGTCTTCAAGGGCTGACCACTGGACATTCCCAGCAACAGGCCTGACCTGGCAACCTGCCTGGCAGCCCCCACATCACGAGGGTCAAGCGCCATGGCACCCACTCTCCCCATGTGGAGGAGATGAAGGACAGGTGTGGTGCCTTGTGGTCTCCACTCTACTTGGCCCTCATGGGCACCACGTCCCCCAGAGGAGCCCACATGCCAGAGGGAAGGAGATCCACTCCCGAGATAGAAAAAACACCGAGTCTCAAAAGAGAAGCGAGCGGGAGGGGGTGCCGGAAGGCAGGGCCAGAACTGTGGCAGGACAGAAAAGACCTCAGAGGCGGATGAGAGGGGGCTGCCCTGGCCCACACTGGTCCAGCCCTGGCCGCCTGCCCCCTGGGGACACTGGCCCCTGGGCCAGGGCCTCGCTGCTGCTTCCCCAAGAGAATCCTGCTGTCTCTGACTCCCTGAATCCGCCACGCTGTCGAGAACCCCACTTGACCTCCTGAGGTCCTCCTGGGGTGACAGGCTCAGGCCACGGGGTCTGCAGCTGAGCAGGAGTTTGGGGGTGGTGGTGGGGGACGGAGGGAGCCCTCAACCCAGCTGGACAGCATGTCAAGACCTAGAGGACCCGACGGACGCCGTACCCTCCCCTCCTGCCCCCTGCCTCACTGTCGTGGGCAGGGGCAGGCTGCCCTCCCAGCACTTATCCCTGTGGCCTGGTCTGCAGGAGAGTCCTGTGTCCCTGTGGCTCGTGAGGCAATGGACGTCTTTCCCTTCTCATGTCCTAGGGTGCTGGTGACTTCTGAGAGGAGGGTCTAGATTTCATAGTGAATCTTCCCTTGGAGGTGGGCTCCCAGCTAGGAAGGCTGCACCCAGCCGACCGACTACGGGACTGTCATGCTCCGTGCTCACGCAGACTTGGCATCTGAAGTCACCTGTCAGGGCTCAGCAGACGGCTGGTCCCTGGGGCCCCACCATCCAGTGCATGTAGGTCCTCAGGGCCACTTGCTGTCCAATGCAAGGGTCCTGTCCCTGAAGGTCCTGCCACATTGTCCCAGGCATCTGCACTGGCCTGAGCCTCCTGGGACTGGGCACAGCCTCCCGTCCAGGGACCCTTGGACTGGGACTGTCACCTCAGGACTCGCTGGCCATGGGACCCCTTCCCCAACACAAACTCCCACATAGGTTTGGAGTTCAGACTTTATTGAGGCCACAGGTGACCAAGAGTGACAGTCTGTTGTTCACAAGAGACCAGGACACCCAGGTTTCCCGACCGCACACGGATGAGCCGTGTGGAGCTCTGTCCCCAGGAGCTGGGTTCCTCTGGAAGGTGAGGGCCGCTGAAGGCCATGCTGTCCAGGGAGGTCTCCTGCCGTCTCATGCCCTCCAGCGGTCACTCCTGCCGAGCCTCCAGGCTCTCCAGCACCAGTGCAGCCTGGGCCTTGGCTTCCTGCAGGAGGCTGGCAACGCGCCGGCGGACCTGACGGACACAGGCAGCCTCTGTTCTGTCCCCACGGCCGGCCCCCACTGCCACCTTCCCTGCCCTTTCCCTGGCCTGCCACCCTAGGGTGACCGGGGCCATCTGGGCAGCTCCTCCAGGATCTCAGAATGGGTGGGAGCCTTGGGGACCACCAGGCCTGCTGACCTTCTGCAGACTCCCACCCTATTCTCCTCACTTCTTCCCAGGGCTTCCTAGGTCACAGCTGTGTCCTCGACACCTGTGGGACAGTGTCATGTGGCTGACCCCAGACATGCCGTGCCGGTGCAGGGTGCACCTGAAATGCCTCTCTGAGGTGCACAAGAACTGCATCTGCTCATGGGTGGGGCCTCCTCCGAGGATGAGAACATTCTAGAACTTGTGAGGGGTGTGGCTGCACAACACCACTAATGTGCTAAAGGCCAGATTCTGCACTTTAAAATGGTGAACTGTGTTCCATGAATTGAATCTCAATTATAGTAATAAACGTGTCCTGCAGCTGCCTCGCATGTGAAGTCCAGGCCAGCTCCAGGGGGCCACTGCTATTCCCGTCATTTTGCTGCTATGGGGGTCCCCAGCCTGGGAGGCCTGCTGAGAGCAGGTGTGGGTGGTCTAGGAGGTGTGGGTGGTATGGGAGGGCATGCCAGTGCCAGGGCTCCTACCCAGCAGCTCCCAGAACTGGCCTCTTGGGAACATTAAAGGGGTGCCAGCTGGCCCTGGCCACCCTGTCACCAAACCCCCCCAGGAGGGGACAATGCCATCCCCTGAAGCCTCGTTCACCTGCAGCGGCAAGCAGGAACCACCACCTTTGCCCAGGAGTGGCAACCTGGGGCCAGGCCTGGCAGCAAGCCCACCCTTCGCTCACCTGGTCCTTAAACACTTCGTCCTTCACGTCCTTCAGGTTGATGAGCACATTAAAGTACGCACCAAACACACCCAGCTCCAAGGCTTTGGCTGCCACCTGCAGGGCCAGGGAGCGGGGCTGGCTTCAGAGGCCTGGGCAGCCCCTGGAACCTCCCCTCATCCAAGAGGAGCAAACTGCTCGTCCGCAAGTCCGCATCCCAGGGTCTCCTTGGAGCGTCAGGGTCAGACAGACAGACAGCTGGCTGCAGAGGTGACCTCCTCAGCCCCCACCCACAGACAGCTGGCTGCAGAGGTGACCTGCAGCACTTATCCCTGTGGCCTGGTCTGCAGGAGAGTCCTGTGTCCCTGTGGCTCGTGAGGCAATGGTGGTGCAGCCCTGGAGGACGGGGAAGCTGCCCCTCTTCTTGACAGACCAGGAGGGAGGCCGTGCCCACCCTCAGCAGCCGTCTGCCTCAGGCCCAGCCACCTCCCAGAGGCAGAGGCCCTTATCTGGAGCCACAGCACCAGACCCTGGACCCCCTGCAAACCCTAGTGTCCAGGCAGCTGTGGGAGGCACAGAGCCCTGGGCCTGACTGTCACAAGTTCCTGACAGGCTAAGCTGCCTTGGGAGTCCTAGATGGCGGTGGGGACAGGGAGTGCCACATGACCACAGCCTGACTCCAGCAGGACCTTGAATGAGATCTCAAACCCATTGTCCAGCTGGAAGAGAAGCCCGACCAACACGAGGGCCCTGAGGTCCCTGGGGCCTCCTACCTGAAGGTCGGACTGGCAGGCCAGGTTCCCACACAGGGCCAGCTCTCGCAGCGCTGGCCACAGCGGTGACACTGTCTCTGCCAGAGCCAGTGGCACAGCGACTGCACCTCTCAGCCCCTCCTGCAGGGCAGCCGTGCGCCTGGAACAGAGGGACTCTGGTCTGAACCAGGTGAAGGGTCCCCTCTGACCCCACCACCCAGGCTCCCACCAGGCAACGGGGCCACTGTGCCCTGGATGGGACTCGCCATCCCCAGACTCCAAGGCCAAGGTCTGGCAGGGCCGCCTGGCCACTGCTGTGCTCACCTGTCCCTCTCCTCAGGAGTGTTCTTGGGCAGCTTCATTGCCTCCTACCAGGAAAGAAGACCAAATAACCACATGGCAAGTGACCACAGGGGGCAGTCAGACCATGCTGGAGTCACAGGGAGCCAGGCCCATGTCCTGGGGCAGCACGCCCACGTGTCCGACTACATCAGTCTTCCACCTGGGGCTGCTTGTGGCTGGGCCACAGGACTCGGGGGAGAAGTGTTCTTGGAGAACTGCGTCTATTGGGGTCCGTGGCTCACCATCCCAGACAGTGGCTCCTTAGAGGGGTGTGGGGAGACGGGCAAGCAGCACTCCTGGCGCACTTGTTTTTAGAGGACACCAAGGACACAGGAGGTCCTCTGATTCCTGTTCAGACTCTCCCACAACATGGGGCTCCACACAGGCACAAGAACCTCAGGCCACGCAGAAAGATGAGCACAGAGCCTGAAGCCCGAGGTACTCCCTACCAGCGCCACCCCGTCACCACCTGGCCACAGGCCTGGGCTTTACCCTGAGTGCTTGCATGTGTGGTTTGTGACTTCACACGCAGGGCCATGACTGTCCCCCTCTGGGACCCCACCCTGGCCTGGTAGGCACAGGCTCAGCCCACTGCAGGGCGGTCCTGGGAGGCAGCTGTGGGGAGTGCCGGGCTGGTGTCGGTAGCTTCAGTCCTACCTCCACCCCAGCAGCCGTTACCGCTGAGCCCTTCCACCAGCCCTGGCAAGCAAAGGCAGAGCAAGCCGCTCCGCACGTCTGAGCCCAGGGCACCTGCCTCTCTGAGCCCCTTGCCTGTGGACCACAGCACTTCTGCACTAAGGCAGGGCCCGACCAGCTACAGGCACTCACAGCCTCGCTGGAGCCTGTGGGCTCAGCCAGCTCAGGTGGCCATCAGCCACACCCTGCCCCAGGCCCAGGCGGTTCTGCTCCCTAGCTCACTATGAGGTGGGTTTGCATGAGGGGTCCACGGCTAGCATCTTGCTCCCTCTGGGAAGCTCTTATTATTCCATGAGATGTTCCTTTTTTTATTTTTAATCTACCTCCTTGCTGTTCACAGAGAACAGGATCAGCTCAGCTCTGCTCGGGTATAATCGGTATAATCCTGCCCGGTGGCTCGTGGGCATGCCACATGTGCCTTCATGCTTATTTTAGTTTTCCTTTTCGTTGGATTAAATTTGCATTTATGGGCTTTCCCCTCTAGTTGTTTACTAATTATCCATCTTATTTTTACTTCTGATTTCTAAATCTAGGGTTGTCCCTAAATTTCTAGGACTCACATTTAAACTGATATTTCTCTTTAAACATATCTCTTTCTCTCTGCCCCCTCATCTCTCTCTCTCTCCCTGTCCCTTTCTGTCTGCCTCTCTCTCTTTCTGTCTCTGTGGCTCTTTTTATCTCTGTCTCTGTCTGGGCCACTGTCTCTCTCATTCCCACTCTCTTCTGTGCTACCTGCCCTCTGCCCTCTGACCTATCTTGGACACTCCCATCTCAGTTCACAAAGGCTTGTCTTTTATTTTCGGCTGGAGTGTGCTCTGGAATCTCTCTGAGGCTGTTGCCAGTCTTCTTTTCCTAGGGACCTCCTTTGCTGGACTGAACCCAGGTGTGCTGAGTCACAGCCCCAGCCCCTCCCAGCTCTTTTTTTATTATATTTTGAGACAGGATCTCGCTAAGTTGCTCTGGGCCTTGCTAAGTTGCTGAAGTTGGCTTTGGATTTGCAATCCTCCTGCCTCTGCCTCCTGAGTTGGGATTATAGGTGCTGACCACCACATCCAGCTGGGATGTGGCTCTTCGTAAGGGGCCTCTCCCTCCAGATCTGGGCCTGGGGTCTGGGTCCCTCCAGCCCCAGCATCACAGGCCCTGCCCGGCCAGCGGCCACTGCTCCTGCTGGCCTATGGCCTGCCACAGATCACCTGCCCCCCCAGCCCTCAGGTGGGCCCTCAGACTGAGGAGAAGCGGGCCGCTGGTCCCCCAGCATGGAGGACACCAGTCTTCTTGTTGCTCTGGTCTTTGCCTCCTGTGCTGGGAGCAGCCCTCACCCCAAGCTGCCCACAGGCAGTCTGCAGGTCCCTGAGCTGGGCCAGCAAAGGCCAGGGGTTGGGCCAGGCCCTGCAGGGTCCCCACCCTCACCAGGTAGGTGGCAAAGGCCTGGGCATCCGTGTCCACCAGTGCAGTCAGCTGGGCCAGGGCTGCATGGAAGGGCGGGAGCAGGCGCCGCATCACTGCATCCAGGTGCTCAAACTGGCGCCGACCGTAGGTCATCTGGCCTACCATGGAGGCCAGTGCTGCACCCTGGTGAGGACGGAACTGTGATGGAGCTCACAACCAAATAGCCCCAGGCCAGAGCAGAGGGACCCCATCCTGCAGGGGACCATGGGGTGGTGGGTCAGCCCCAGACCAGAGCAGAGGGACCCCATCCTGCAGGGGACCATGGGGTGGTGGGTCAGCCCCAGGCCAGAGCAGAGGGACCCGTCCTCCTGCAGGGGACCATGGGTGGTGGGTCAGCCCCAGACCAGAGCAGAGGGACCCCATCCTGCAGGGGACCATGGGGTGGTGGGTCAGCCCCAGGCCAGAGCAGAGGGACCCCATCCTGCAGGGGACCATGGGGTGGTGGGTCAGCCCCAGACCAGAGCAGAGGGACCCCATCCTGCAGGGGACCATGGGGTGGTTGGTCAGCCTCAGGCCAGAGCAGAGGGACCCCATCCTGCAGGGGACCATGGGGTGGTGGGTCAGCCCCAGACCAGAGCAGAGGGACCCCATCCTGCAGGGGACCATGGGGTGGTGGGTCAGCCCCAGGCCAGAGCAGAGGGACCCCATCCTGCAGGGGACCATGGGGTGGTGGGTCAGCCCCAGGCCAGAGCAGAGGGACCCCATCCTCCTGCAGGGGACCATGGGGTGGTGGGTCAGCCCCAGGCCAGAGCAGAGGGACCCCATCCTGCAGGGGACCATGGGGTGGTTGGTCAGCCTCAGGCCAGAGCAGAGGGACCCCATCCTGCAGGGGACCATGGGGTGGTGGGTCAGCCCCAGACCAGAGCAGAGGGACCCCATCCTGCAGGGGACCATGGGGTGGTGGGTCAGCCCCAGGCCAGAGCAGAGGGACCCCATCCTGCAGGGGACCATGGGGTGGTGGGTCAGCCCCAGGCCAGAGCAGAGGGACCCCATCCTCCTGCAGGGGACCATGGGGTGGTGGGTCAGCCCCAGGCCAGAGCAGAGGGACCCCATCCTGCAGGGGACCATGGGGTGGTTGGTCAGCCTCAGGCCAGAGCAGAGGGACCCCATCCTGCAGGGGACCATGGGGTGGTGGGTCAGCCCCAGACCAGAGCAGAGGGACCCCATCCTGCAGGGGACCATGGGGTGGTGGGTCAGCCCCAGGCCAGAGCAGAGGGACCCCATCCTGCAGGGGACCATGGGGTGGTGGGTCAGCCCCAGGCCAGAGCAGAGGGACCCCATCCTCCTGCAGGGGACCATGGGGTGGTGGGTCAGCCCCAGGCCAGAGCAGAGGGACCCCATCCTGCAGGGGACCATGGGGTGGTGGGTCAGCCCCAGGCCAGAGCAGAGGGACCCCATCCTGCAGGGGACCATGGGGTGGTGGGTCAGCCCCAGACCAGAGCAGAGGGACCCGTCCTTCAGGGGACCATGGGGTGGTGGGTCAGCCCCAGGCCAGAGCAGAGGGACCACATCCTCCTGCAGGGGACCATGGGGTGGTGGGTCAGCCCCAGGCCAGAGCAGAGGGACCCGTCCTCCTGCAGGCGACCATGGGGTGGTGGGTCAGCCCCAGACCAGAGCAGAGGGACCCGTCCTCCTGCAGGGGACCATGGGGTGGTGGGTCAGCCCCAGGCCAGAGCAGAGGGACCCGTCCTCCTGCAGGGGACCATGGGGTGGTGGGTCAGCCCCAGGCCAGAGCAGAGGGACCCGTCCTCCTGCAGGGGACCATGGGGTGGTGGGTCAGCCCCAGACCAGAGCAGAGGGACCCCATCCTGCAGGGGACCATGGGGTGGTGGGTCAGCCCCAGGCCAGAGCAGAGGGACCCCATCCTGCAGGGGACCATGGGGTGGTGGGTCAGCCCCAGGCCAGAGCAGAGGGACCCCATCCTGCAGGGGACCATGGGGTGGTGGGTCAGCCCCAGACCAGAGCAGAGGGACCTCGCCCTCCTGCAGGGGACCATGGGGTGGTGGGTCAGCCCCAGACCAGAGCAGAGGGACCCCATCCTGCAGGGGACCATGGGGTGGTGGGTCAGCCCCAGACCAGAGCAGAGGGACCCCATCCTGCAGGGGACCATGGGGTGGTGGGTCAGCCCCAGACCAGAGCAGAGGGACCTCGCCCTCCTGCAGGGGACCATGGGGTGGTGGGTCAGCCCCAGACCAGAGCAGAGGGACCCGTCCTTCAGGGGACCATGGGGTGGTGGGTCAGCCCCAGGCCAGAGCAGAGGGACCCCATCCTGCAGGGGACCATGGGGTGGTGGGTCAGCCCCAGGCCAGAGCAGAGGGACCCGTCCTCCTGCAAGGGACCATGGGGTGGTGGGTCAGCCCCAGGCCAGAGCAGAGGGACCCCATCCTGCAGGGGACCATGGGGTGGTGGGTCAGCCCCAGGCCAGAGCAGAGGGACCCCATCCTGCAGGGGACCATGGGGTGGTGGGTCAGCCCCAGACCAGAGCAGAGGGACCCCATCCTGCAGGGGACCATGGGGTGGTGGGTCAGCCCCAGGCCAGAACAGAGGGACCCCATCCTGCAGGGGACCATGGGGTGGTGGGTCAGCCCCAGACCAGAGCAGAGGGACCCCATCCTGCAGGGTACCATGGGGTGGTGGGTCAGCCCCAGACCAGAGCAGAGGGACCCCATCCTGCAGGGGACCATGGGGTGGTGGGTCAGCCCCAGGCCAGAGCAGAGGGACCCCATCCTGCAGGGGACCATGGGGTGGTGGGTCAGCCCCAGGCCAGAGCAGAGGGACCCGTCCTCCTGCAGGGGACCATGGGGTGGTGGGTCAGCCCCAGGCCAGAGCAGAGGGACCCCATCCTGCAGGGGACCATGGGGTGGTGGGTCAGCCCCAGGCCAGAGCAGAGGGACCCCATCCTGCAGGGGACCATGGGGTGGTGGGTCAGCCCCAGACCAGAGCAGAGGGACCCGTCCTCCTGCAGGGGACCATGGGGTGGTGGGTCAGCCCCAGGCCAGAGCAGAGGGACCCGTCCTTCAGGGGACCATGGGGTGGTGGGTCAGCCCCAGACCAGAGCAGAGGGACCTCGCCCTCCTGCAGGGGACCATGGGGTGGTGGGTCAGCCCCAGGCCAGAGCAGAGGGACCCGTCCTCCTGCAGGGGACTGGCATGGTAGGGACACACTCTGGAGTCCTGGGCGGTGCAGTCCCTCTCTTGGGGGCCATGCTCTCTAGGGTCCCTCACTTCAGATTTCACTGGTCGCCTCCTCTGTTGGTGCTCACCATGGCTGCAGAGGCCGCTGCCACCGAGCCGCCCCCAGGGGTGGCTGAGCGGGCGCCCACCTCACGGAGGAAAGCACGCAGGGACATGTCCAACAGGCTCTTCTCCAGCCGGTCTGGGACCAGATACCTGCAGGGTGGACAGCTCAGTGACCGGGCCCGTTCAGGTCCAGCTCACTCTCACCAGGCTCTCCCCAGGGGCAGGGTAGCCGCAGGTGAAGGACAGGGCAGAAGCCTTGGCAGGGTCTCCCTCTGACCCCCAGCCCCAGCCCCAGCATGCACCAGGTCTGGAGGGGAGCGGAGGGCATGGGCAGGGGAGGTTGTTGGAGGTATGGGCAGAACAGGGAGGGGGGCAGGCATGGGGCAAGTAGGTTCAGGGCCAGCACTCACTCAATGACCCTCTCTGAGGGGTTGAAGGGTGCCAGGGAGTCCAGGCCCAGCCGGCTCACCACCTGGAGAGGGGCGCGACCTTAGCCATCACCCTTAGCAGGTTTCTCAGGGGCCTGAGAAGGCTCCAGCTCTGGGGCAGGCCGGGACAGCACCCTGCTCTGCACCCCAGGGGAACTGAAGCCAGAGGAGGGGTCATGCCACCCCCAGGCCCCGAGGGGCCAGTACCAGCACTCCTCCCAACCAGGCTGCATTCTTGCTACCTGCCTAACGAGGTCTTAAGGTCTGGGACAGTCCCAAGTCCCCTGACCACAGAAGGTGACTGAAAGCAAGTGTCACCTAAATGCACAATAGAATCATAGCAATCCTGCCTAAGACTGGAACTCTCACCAGAAGCCATCGAACACTCATGGAGCACTTGGTCAGCAGCCATCCCAGCTGTTTGGACAAGCAGAGGGGTCCTGGGGAGGGAGGGGCCACTGGAGGGACCCAGCCAAGCCTGAGGCTGGTTCTAGTGTGAACAGAGCCTCCCAAGCCGGAGTCCAGGAGTAGGCTCCTGGCAGGAGACCTCGGGAATTTGGGGTCTCAAAGCCAGGCCAGGGTTCCCAGCCAGCACGTGGCCTCAGTTCACGTGGCCTCAGCTTGCGTGGCTCCAGCACTCTGTCGTGGCCCTAGGCGGTCCTGTCCCTGAGCCCCAACTATGGCAAACACCAACCCTCTGGGGGGCTTTACCCCCAGGGCCCAGGAGTCTCCACAGAATCTCCACTCTGGGGCAGACGCAGGACGCACAGGAAGACATGAACATCGTCAGGGGGCAGAGAGAACCCTGCACAAGGCCAGACCTGTGGGGGGCAGACCCCTCGAGCCTCGGGGCCCCTAGCTGGCCTTCTGTTCCCTGCCCTCCCTCATGCCCTCCTGTCGTCCTGCATCGCCTCGCTGCAGCCACAGCAGGGGTGGCCATCCTGGAGGGAGGCCTTCTAACCTGTGAGCCACAGGACCTTCCCTTCTCTTCGCTATTCTTGTCGGGTCTTGTGGTCCCAGTGATGAGAAAGCTCACTAAAGCACAAGCATTGACCTGATCTTAAAGTGCCTCCCACAGGGACAGCTAGGAACAGGGACACCACCTGGACCTCACAGCTGAAGCTGGCACCAAGCCCAGTGGACTGGCCTCCCACTGCTCCGGGAGCCTCTCCTACCAGACGGGTGGCCACCCTGTGACAAGCAGCCTCAGACCAGGCCAGGAGAGACCTCCCACAACACAACTCGCCCTGTTTGTAGAACATGTCCAGGCCAGTGAAGGTCCAGGAGGACCAAGAACTGGCCGGGCAGAAGGCAGGAGAGGCTTAAGAAGCAGAGGTGCCATGTGAAGTGACCCCAGGCTGGAAGGCCAGCAACCAGGGTGGGGTGGCACCAACACGATGGTCTGCAGACGAAATCCTGGGGCCACGGCAAGAACTCTCCGGAAAGCCCCACCACATGCTCACTGCAAGGAGCACACCTCAGCAAAGGGTCTGAGAGCCCTTTTGTGAAAGCTGGGTCAGGATGGACGCTCTGTGCACATGGCCCCACCCAGAGCCAGGCCTGGACCCTGGACTGTGATATGAGTACCCCCAAATATTGTAGGATGGTTGACTGTGGATCATATTAATTAGCGTGTGTTAGATAAAGACTGTAAGCATTATGTCCACGACGTAACGTGAACTGCAAAACTTAGATGAACTGCAGAACTTAAGAGAGTGGTGTCAGAGTCTACACCCAGGCGTACACCCCGGAGTTCGCCCAGTTATCGGCTGCAAGCACAGCTGAACTAGGACTTAAAACCCCAGCCTTCTGGAGCCCAGTGGGACTAACAGGATCCAGACAGAGAGACCAAGACCTCCGTGGCTGTTGCCCCTCTGCACCAGACTCCTCCAGTGACAGGTGAGTGCCTGGGACCCTGGGTGTAAACTCCGCTAGGACTTAGAATCAGGATGTGTGTCTGAAGTGTGATCAGCATTAAGGAAACAGGGTGTAGAACCGCTCCTGACAGATCACCGTGTCCCCCTGGAGGAAGGCCCAGGAATGACAGGCCAGGAACCCCCACTGCATCGGCAGAAGAGCAGGCAGAACAGAGTCCTGCCCTCTGAGCAGGAGCTGGGGCTGAAGGGGTGGGGGGGCCTGGAGGGGTTCCACCAGGGGGCCCGCTGGGTGGGAGCCCCAGGCCGGAGGGCTCCCGGCATCAGCTCCATGCCGTCCCTGGTGGCCCGTCCCCATCCCAGCAGGAGACTCACCAGCCTGATCCGTTGCTCCTCCTCCAGGACAAACAGGTTCTCCTTGTCACAGTAGAAGGCAGCCGCATCCAGCAGAGCCTTCAGAGGCACCAGGCCCACCAGCTGCGAGCCCACCACCGGGAGGCTCAGCTCCTGCTGACCAACACAGGCAGTGTCAGCACTCGGCCTGGACCAAGGATGTCTGGGAGCAGCGCCCACCCAGGGCACATCCCCAGGCAGCCCACCTGGGCTTCTCTGCAGGCCTCCTCGAAGACTGTGTGCAGCCCCGTGACCTCAAAGTCCAGGAGGTTCGTGGACACCTGGGCCAGGTTCTTCTCCTCCAGGTACCAGCCAATGCCTTGGACCTTCCTCAGACGCCCTGGCTGCGAGAGAAGCTCCCTCCCAGGTCCCTGCCCAGCTCCCCTGCCCCGCTGGCCACTTGGCACCAGGGCTCTCCCCACCCCCGCCCGCTCACCTGGGTCGGCTGGGAAGGGGCAGGGAGACCCTGCACAGGGAAACTGAGGCCCCAGGGGCCCCAAGCTGTGCCCATACCATCCCTGGAGGCCTGGGTACTGACTTGAGGACCTGCCAAGGCCCCACATCCCCATCCTCCAACCCACCACCTGCCCCAGCAGCTGCTCTGCTCCTCAGTCCTCAAGTGGCTAGTCCCCATGAGAACCCCTTCTCCCTTTAGCCAGGGCACAAAGGAGGCCTGGAGGGTCGCGGCTCTTAGGTCAGCAAGGTGCACAGCCGGGCAGCTGGGCCTGGTAGGATCCGAGCACCCGGGAGGACAGATGGGCATGAGGTGCCACTTCCTTCACCAGGTAGGTCCTCGTCACCTGTCTGACCCTGGCTTTGCAGGAGTCGTACTCCAGCCCCTGTGCAGACCTGCTGGGGTGGGCCTGGGACGTGGGGACGGCCCCTGGGGCTTCCAAGAACCTGAGGGTTTGTAGGGAGACCTGGGGGGACCAGGGCCTCTGTGGGGCCTGCAGGACAGTGACCTCTGGGCAGTAGGGAAGTGCTGCAGTGTTCTAGCCCTGAGTCCATGGGGCAAGTGCTCCTGACCTCAAGCCACCCACAGAGCCAGGTGGGTCAGCAGCTGGAGGCCAAGCCCACCCAACAGAGCCAGGTGGGTCAGCAGCTAGAGGCCAAGCCCACCCACAGAGCCAGGTGGGTCAGCAGCTGGAGGCCAAGCCCACCCACAGAGCTAGGTGGGTCAGCAGCTGGAGGCCAAGCCCACCCACAGAGCCAGGTGGGTCAGCAGCTGGAGGCCAAGCCCACCCAACAGAGCCAGGTGGGTCAGCAGCTGGAGGCCAAGCCCACCCACAGAGCCAGGTGGGTCAGCAGCTGGAGGTCAAGCCCACCCAACAGAGCCAGGTGGGTCAGCAGCTGGAGGCCAAGCCCACCCACAGAGCCAGGTGGGTCAGCAGCTGGAGGTCAAGCCCACCCAACAGAGCCAGGTGGGTCAGCAGCTGGAGGCCAAGCCCACCCACAGAGCCAGGTGGGTCAGCAGCTAGAGGCCAAGCCCACCCACAGAGCCAGGTGGGTCAGCAGCTAGAGGCCAAGCCCACCCACAGAGCCAGGTGGGTCAGCAGCTGGAGGTCAAGCCCACCCAACAGAGCCAGGTGGGTCAGCAGCTGGAGGCCAAGCCCACCCACAGAGCCAGGTGGGTCAGCAGCTAGAGGCCAAGCCCACCCACAGAGCCAGGTGGGTCACCAGCTGGAGGTCAAGCCCACCCAACAGAGCCAGGTGGGTCAGCAGCTGGAGGCCAAGCCCACCCACAGAGCCAGGTGGGTCAGCAGCTAGAGGCCAAGCCCACCCACAGAGCCAGGTGGGTCAGCAGCTGGAGGCCAAGCCCACCCACAGAGCCAGGTGGGTCAGCAGCTGGAGGCCAAGCCCACCCAACAGAGCCAGGTGGGTCAGCAGCTGGAGGCCAAGCCCACCCACAGAGCCAGGTGGGTCAGCAGTTGGAGGCCAAGCCCACCTGGCCAGTGCCCCATGCTCAGCATCTTCGCCTGCAGCTGACTCCGTGCTGACCACCTCCCCTGGGTCTCAGGCTCCGCCCCTCTCCCCAGAGGCCACTGGGTGGCCAGGGGGACAGGTGGAGCCCACATGGGAACATGAGGGGTGGCACGTGCAGGGCTCACCTGGTGCTTTCCCCGACCCTGCTCCCGCAGGTTGAGGGCGATGCGGTGGGCCTGCTCCTTGGTGCTGAGCAGGTTGATGTTGAAGGCGATGAGGAACTTCCGTGCACCCGTGACGGTGGCCCCCCAGCTGGGGACAAAGCAGCTGGGGCCGAAGTCAGGCTCCCATTCGGCCTGCTTGAGCTGCAGTACAGTGAACCTGGTTTACGGCAGGGCTGGGCCCACCCTCCTGCAGAGGGAAGGGATGGGCCGAGCCCTCCCCAGCCCAGCCACTTGTGGGCAGCACCTTCTCAGGGAGGGCCTCGTACTCCCCAGCTCGGATGGCCGGCAAGGTTCTGCGGCTGGCTGTCCGTGCTGCCTCGCCATAGAGGTACACTGCAAGAGACCCCACCAAGCAGCCTCAGCCAGCGAGGGTCACACTCGTTCCCTGGGCCCTGGCAGGTGGCTCCTGCCACCTCAGTCTGGAACAGCCCTCCCTCGTTTCCAGGCACCCGACTCTGTGCCTCCCAGGATGGACATCATGGCCTCTGAGTGGCAGCCTGGCCCTGCCCACGGGCTCTGATGCCTTACAAAGGTCATCATTATGCGCCAGCATGGGGTGTGGCCAGCGCTAAAGGACGCTCATGTTTTTTTTCCAAATGCCTGTCCATTGATGTCACACATGAGGGCACCCAGAACAGAGGATGAAGCTCGCACAGCCCCACGTCACTGTCAGGGCTGGCCTGGCCGGGGTCTGTGTGTAGGATTCCACCCCGAGAGGTCAGTCCCCACTGCTGGGCAGGCACTGGGTGGGGCTTGTGACAGTGCACCTTCTCCTGGTGGGCTCACTGCCCGTCCTCTCTCTCAGGCTTGGAGGTGGATGCATCGCGTGACCCTCGCTGCCGCATGGGCAAAGGGGCCCGCCAGGCAGGACGCCCTCTGCAGAACTGGTGCCCAGCAGGACCAGAGCACCCCGGCTGTGCAGCGGCTCCCTGCAGCTTCCTCACAGTGAGAGGGCTGGCCTGCGCAGTGCTCACTCGGGCAGCGTTTTGCTCCAGGGGTCAGCATGACAGGACTTGCGATGCCCGCCCCCCACCAGCTCTCACCTGGCACCTTCAGCTCCTCTGCCAGCCGCTGGCCAAAGGCCTGGGCACACAGCACACACTGGTCCATGGCGACGCCCCTCACTGGGATGAAGGGGCAGACATCCAGGGCGCCCATGCGGGGATGCTCCCCTGCAACGGGGCTGGTGAGGAGTGGGCTCCCTGGGACCCTCCAGCCCTCTTGACCAACCTGATCAGACCCTGACCATCCTCCAGCTGTCCCTGCTGACCTCAGGAAAGCGGCCAGCCCCCTGTGCCCAGACTCGCCTGAGTGACAGCAAATTCTGCCTGGGGTGGCCTAGCAGGGACACTGCCCCTCTTCACTGCGAGGGGGACAAGACCAGACGAAGCAGTAGGAGAGCAGGTGCACCTCTGGGGCCAGGCTCTCCTCCCACCCAGCAGCCACGGGACACTCCACAGGTGCCCTACTTGGCTCCAAGGGCACCTGGCCAAGCCAAATGCCAGCCCAGCCCTCCGGGCGCCTGCCCACTCAGCAGACTGCAGCCACTGAGGTGGCCTGGGCAGGACCAGCCCTCCCGGCCCCCGGCCCTCTGCCTGTAGGACTGGCTCCTCTTTACCCAGAGATGACCCTCTTATCTGGGGCCACCAGGATCTCCGACCGGCTCAGCTCCTGTGTCCACTGACTTTTGACCCTGCCTACCAGTCATTGTTTGGTTTTCGGGAGGCTGACAGGTCAGTTTCTGCCACGTCTTCTACCCTGCCTCCCCCCAGGGCCTGCTGAGCCTGGTGCAGATGAGGGAGCTGTTGGTCACCGCAGGACCCTGAATCTAGGGCGGCTGGTGTCCACACCTCTGGGCCGGCGGGCTCCCAAGGACTGCGTCCACTGGCCCCTCTTTGCCCCCCCCCACCCTCCTGGCCCTGGGAGCTCACAGGCCCAGCACAACAGTGTGTCCCAGGACAATGGATCCTTCACGGGGTCCTCCGTAAAGTCTGCCCAGGGCCCTGTTGAACCTGTACCCCAGACCACTGCCCTGACCGCCTCTGTCCCAAGACGGCGGGACCAGCACGGGGCTCGCAGGTGCCCGAGACCCCCACCTCGGTGCCTGCGCATGTCGATGAGGCGGGAGGCCACGCGGGCGGCACTCAGGGCGCCCTCCACCACGCACTCGGGCGAGCCGGCAAAGGTGCAGACGGTGCGGTTGGTGGAGGGGCCTGCGTCGACGTCCAGCAGGACACAGCCTGGGGTCTGCGAGATGGCCTGGGAGATGGCCCCGATCACCTGGGAGAAGGCAGCCCCAGACTCAGTCCCGGGTGGAAGCTCTGGCAGTGGCTGCACCCGGCCCTGAGTGTGGGGCTGAGAGGTGGCTCGGAGCCTTTGGGCCTCCAAAGAGTGAGCTGCCCCCAGAGGTGGACCCTGTCGCAGGGGCCATGAGGGACAGGCCCAGCAGGGAACAGGATCAGGTATCCCCTCAGAAGGAAATGGACCTGGGGGCCGGCTCACAGCACCCAGAGGGTTGTCCAGGGCACCCAAAGTGACCAGCAGGCCAAGACCACAGAGGGCAGGGTCCCTCACCCCCCGCAGCCTCTCAGTGGAGGGGCATCTGTGGGGTGCTGATGACAGTGGGGGGGCTCACAAGCCTAGAACCTTCTGAGAAAACTGGGACTCACTGCCCAATCCTGTCCTGCAGTCCTCGGTGGCCTGCCTGACATCTCTGTGCCTCGGGTTCCCAGAGGTCGAGGCGTGACAGTGTCCACCTCACAGCTTGGGGCCTGTTCAGGGCCACTCCTGGATGTCCCCTGAGGCCTCAAACAGCCCTCCACACTGGTCTTCAAGGGGCCCCTCAGAGGGAACCACTGAGGACCCCCGACACCAAGTGATCTGCCCAATTCCCAGCAGGGGCACCACCAGGCACCACCAGCTCCGTGTGCCGCCCCACGTCCAGGGCACTGCTGGACTTGTCCTGAGAAGGCAGCCCGCACCCACAAGGAGCACGCTCCCTCTTTACCTTCACCCTGACCCTGCACCAGGGTCCTCAGGCCTCACCTCCTGGTCGTTCCCCTCTGAGAAGTTGGGGACACACTCCACCAGCTGGGACATGGCCAGCACTTGGTCCAGACACTGCTCTTGAGGGACAGAGAAGGACAGGAGAGGCACTCAGAGGTGTGGGCCTAATGCCGCCAGCAGTGCCCTCCCGCAGTGGGCTTCTTATTAACCAGCGCGTCAGAGGAGGTGGGGCTGGGACTCGGGCCGCTCCCCAGAGCACCTGACCAGGCCAGCGGGGCACTGAGGACCCTGGAGGCTCTGGTGGGGTAGAGTCCAGGCAGACGCATCAGGCCAGTGTAGCTCAAGTCCCAGCTTGACCCAGGGCCACTTGCTGACCTTCCAGTGGCCCTGTATTGTCCTCTGAGTAGCCTTCCTGGTGACCCCTATGTGACCTCTGCACTCCACAGAGGTCAGCACAACTCAGATGGGCAACTGGGATACTTGTCTGTGTGTGCAGAGTGGTGTGGGTGGCGTGGGTGGATTGTCATGTGTGGGTGGGTGAGTCTAAGTGTGAGAGAGTGCACACAAGAGTGTGTGTGAGGTCCTGGCATACAAGTCTGTGTTCATGTCCTTGCACACACAGATGACAGGCGGAAGGCTTACACAGGCATGGGTGTGTGTATGCATGGGGGTTGGGCACAACATAGGTGTAATATTTACACCAGCACATCTATGGGTGTGTGGGTGTGTCAGTGTGAGCACAAGTATGGATGTTCTTGTGTGGATGTGCTACCATGCACATGGATGTTAGCGTGAGCAAGTATATGGATGAGGGTGGGTGTGGGTGTGTGGGTGTGTGGGTCTGTGTGGATGTTGGTGTGTGAGGATGTGGGTGTGTGGGTATGTATATTGGTGTGTCAGTGTGGATGTTGGTGTATGTGGATAGTGTGTGTAGATGGTGTGTGTGTGGACATGACATGGGGGTATGTGTGGATGGTATATGTGTGGATGTGGGGGGTGTAGATATGGGTGTGTGGGTATGTATATTGGTGTGTCAGTGTGGATGTTGGTGTATGTGGATAGTGTGTGTAGATGGTGTGTGTGTGTGGACATGACATGGGGGTATGTGTGGATGGTATATGTGTGGATGTTGGTGTGAGTGTGGATGTGGGGGGGTGTAGATGTGGGTGTGTGGGCATGTATATTGGTGTGTCAGTGGAGATGTATGTGTGTGTGGATGGTGTGTGTAGATGGTCCCTGTGTGGACATGAGTGTGTGTGTGGACATGGTTGTGTGTAAACATAGATATGTGTGGACGTGGGTATGTGTGGACGTGTGAGTGGACATGGGGGTGTGTGTAGATGGTGTGTGTGGACGTGGGGGGTGTAGGTGTGTGTGTGTGTGAATGTATGTGGGGTGTGTGGACGTGGCTGTGTGGACGTGGCTGTGTGTGGACATGGGTGTGTGTGAACGTGGGTGTGTGTGAATGTGTGAGTGGATATGGGGATGTGAGTGGATGGTGTGTGTGTGGACATGGGTTTGTGTGGACATGGTTGTGTGTGAACATAGATGTGTGTGGACGTGGGCGTGTGTGAACGTGTGAGTGGACATGGGGGTGTGTAGATGGTGTGTGTGGATGTGGGGGGTGTAGGGGTGTGTGAGTGTGTGTGTGTGTATGTGGAGGGATGTGGACGTGGCTATGTGTAGATGTGGGTGTGTGTGGACGTGGCTGTGTGTGAACATGGGTGTGTGTGTATGTGGGGTGTGTGGACGTGGCTGTGTGTGGATGTGGGGAGATGTGGACGTGGCTGTGTGTGGATGTGGGGGTGTGCGGACGTGGCTGTGTGTGGATGTGGGGTGTGTGGACGTGGCTGTGTGTGGACGTAGCTGTGTGTGAACATGGGTGTGTGTGGCTGTGGGGGGAGATGTGGACGTGGCTGTGTGTGGATGTGGGGGTGTGCGGACGTGGCTGTGTGTGGATGTGGGGTGTGTGGACGTGGCTGTGTGTGGACGTGGCTCTGTGTGAACATGGGTGTGTGTGACTGTGGGGGGGATATGGACGTGGCTGTGTGTGGATGTGGGGTGTGTGGACGTGGCTGTGTGTGGACATGGCTGTGTGTGAACATGGGTGTGTGTGGCTGTGGGGGGGGATGTGGACGTGGCTGTGTGTGGATGTGGGGTGTGTGGACGTGGCTGTGCCCGTGCCCTCCCAGGGGCGGGCAGAGAGACAGGCCAGCTGACCACACTGCTGCTCCCAGGGCAACGGCTCAGGCCCCGGCTCCCAGCTGCATATGGCCTCAGGAGTCCTTGCTGACTGCAGAGGTCACTTTCCCTTCCACAAGGGCCCATGGTCCTCTGGCCACCTGGCCGCACCTGGCATTGCCATCCTGGCGCGCACGTGGCACCTCCTGCTCCGGGGGCCCTCCAGGGCTGCACCTCACAGCCTTTGTGGCTTTTGTGGTCTGAGGCTTCATCACTGCACGACAGCGCTGGGGTGGCCACGGGGCCTGGACAAGCAGATGTGTGTGGGCCTTGGGGAACCTACCTCAGGGAGACTGGAGGGAGGGACTGGGAGAGCCGAGAGGCCCTCAGAGGCTAGAGGAAATGGTCCCCTGACCCGGGCTCCACGTCTGGAGGCTGGGAAGGGAGATGGGCTCTCTCGTGGCTGGCCTGTGTCTCCCCACCAGAACCCACACGTTGAAGAACTAACCCCCGAGGCCTCTGGAGGTCTTTGCATTTGAGATGAGGTCTTCCAAAAGGAGGCCCTGACCCAACATGACCCTGTCCCTACGGGAAGGGATCAGATCACAGCACACAGGGGACAACCTGTGAGGACACGGGGGGAGGTGAAGAAGGCCCAGGAGGAACAGCTCCTGGGTGAGACCACAGAGGCTGTGGTCAGCCCACACTGTGGCTTTGGTCACAGCAGCCCAAGTCAATCCCGGGCCCTACGGGTGCTGGGGCATTAGAACACCCGGCAATGAGGACAAGGGCAGGCTGCCCATGCTGACCAGAAGCCCCTCCATCCTCATGCCCACACAAGGAGCAGGACGAGCCCAGGAAACCTGGTGGTGCCCGAGAGTCAGGAGGTGCTCAGAAAACAAATCTAAACACCAGGGCCCCCAACAATGAGGGCATGTCAGCAGGAGGCGGGAAACCACGGCAGGGGCTCCCAGAGCCCAAGCATGAAACCACCCAGGGGGTCCATAGGCCCCCGCATCAGGGAGCCACGTGGAGAGACGATCTCTACACACGAGAATCCCAGTGGCTCTGCCAGCCTCGGCCCTGGGCAGGAGCACAGCCACTTCCCAGGCAGGCCCGCCTGCACATGCCGCCCACCCATTGCAGGGCCAGTGCTGCCCTGGGGCTTTGGTCACAGGCACAGGGGCAGGCCAGCCTGCGTGCCAGTCCCTCTTGCTGTTAGACAATGAAGAGAAGCGTCCTCTGGCCCGAGAGCCCTCAGACACCTTCATGCCACGGCAGGCAGTGGCCCAGCCGCTGGCGTCCCTCAGGTGGCTCCAGAAGAGTGGATACTCAGGGCCCACTGTGTGCTTGGGTGGGCCAGCCAGGCCTGAGGGCCTCGAAGACCCAGGCGCAGGAGCTGAGGACACTAAGGTCCCTGGGGGACCGTGGCCAAAGGCCCCTCTGCCCTGGACCACCCATTAGTCACGTTTCTTTTCACTTTTAAATGAGGCTCTGCATCTGGGGCCTTGATGGTGGGGGGCGCCAGCCTTCCAGGGCTGGCTGATTTCTAGAGGTGGACCACGACCCACATGTGCAGAGCATGCCTTTGAGATTCCCCCAGCAGCCCCCACATCCCCAACACCACCTCTCCCCTAACCTCCAACCAGTGGACACCAGTGGACACCCAGGTCACTCAGGGAGATAGTTGTCAGTAGGGACCTGCGACCCAGACCCCAGCAGCTGGGCCACTGAATTCTGCCTGTGTACTCAGACTTGCCCCCACCTCGCCACTCCTTCCAAAGCCACGGTGAGGGGCCTCCTGCTCTGCCCTGGCTGCCCAGGGGCACCACGTGGCCCTGCACATCATGGCAGGCCCCTCCCGGGTCTCCCGGCTCACTGTCCCCTGACCCTGTTGAATCACCCTGGCTGTGCATTACTGACCCTCATCCCACCTAGTGGCACTGCAGGGAGCTGGGTCCCACTGGCCAAGCCTGCAACTGACCCTAGTCCTGGGGTCCGGACGTGCCCAGCAAGGATCCTGGTGCAGTTTGGAGCGGCCAGGCCCACTGCATGGCTTCTTGCTCCTGAAGGTGACCTCCAAAGGATGAGCATGATAACAGGCCACCAGAGCCTCTCAAGGACAAGGGCAGCCAGCTCAGCTGGCCCTTCCCTACAGGCTTTGGGTTGGTCCCCATCCCAAGTCTCACCGACACCCACAGGAGTCTCAGAGCTTGTGGCCACCAGAGTTGATCCCTGAGTGTTCCACCTCTATTCTGGCTCTGACCCAATAATCAAAAGACAAAGCCCCCCCTCTGTTCCCAGAGGAGGGTGGGACAGGGCTGGGATGACACAGAGACCATCCTCTATTCCCAGAGGAGGGTGGGACAGGGGTGGGGTGACACAGAGACCCCCCCTCTGTTCCCAGAGGAGGGTGGGACAGGCCTGGCATGACACAGAGACCCCCCTCTGTTCCTAGAGGAGGGTGGGACAGGCCTGGCATGACACAGAGACCCCCCTCTGTTCCCAGAGGAGGGTGGGACAGGGCTGGGGTGACACAGAGACCCCCCCTCTGTTCCCAGAGGAGGGTGGGACAGGGCTGGGATGACACAGAGACCATCCTCTATTCCCAGAGGAGGGTGGGACAGGGCTGGGGTGACACAGAGACCCCCCTCTGTACCCAGAGGAGGGTGGGACAGGCCTGGCATGACACAGAGACCCCCCTCTGTTCCCAGAGGAGGGTGGGACAGGGCTGGGGTGACACAGAGACCCCCCCTCTGTTCCCAGAGGAGGGTGGGACAGGGCAGGGGTGACACAGAGACCCCCCCCTCTGTTCCCAGAGGAGGGTGGGACAGGGCTGGGGTGACACAGAGACCCCCCTCTGTTCCCAGAGGAGGGTGGCACAGGGGTGGGGTGACACAGAGACCCCCCTCTGTACCCAGAGGAGGGTGGGACAGGCCTGGCATGACACAGAGACCCCCCTCTGTTCCCAGAGGACGGTGGGACAGGCCTGGCATGACACAGAGACCCCCCCTCTGTTCCCAGAGGAGGGTGGGACAGGGCTGGGGTGACACAGAGACCCCCCCTCTGTTCCCAGAGGAGGGTGGGACAGGGATGGGGTGACACAGAGACCCCCCCTCTGTTCCCAAAGGAGGGTGGGACACGGGTGGGGTGACACAGAGACCCCCCCTCTGTTCCCAGAGGAGGGTGGGACAGGGCTGGGGTGACACAGAGACCCCCCCTCTGTTCCCAGAGGAGGGTGGGACAGGGCTGGGGTGACACAGAGACCCCCTCTGTTCCCAGAGGAGGATGGGACAGGGCTGGGGTGACACAGAGACCCCCCCCTCTGTTCCCAGAGGAGGGTGGGACAGGGGTGGGGTGACACAGAGACCCCCCTCTGTTCCCAGAGGAGGGTGGGACAGGGCTGGGGTGACACAGAGACCCCCCCTCTGTTCCCAGAGGAGGGTGGGATAGGGCTGGGGTGACACAGAGACCCCCCCTCTGTTCCCAGAGGAGGGTGGGACAGGGCTGGGGTGACACAGAGACCCCCCCTCTGTTCCCAGAGGAGGGTGGGACAGGGCTGGGGTGACACAGAGACCCCCCCTCTGTTCCCAGAGGAGGGTGGGACAGGGCTGGGGTGACACAGAGACCCCCCCTCTGTTCCCAGAGGAGGGTGGGACAGGGCTGGGGTGACACAGAGACCCTCCCTCTGTTCCCAGAGGAGGGTGGGACAGGGCAGGGGTGACACAGAGACCCCCCCCTCTGTTCCCAGAGGAGGGTGGGACAGGGCTGGGGTGACACAGAGACCCCCCTCTGTTCCCAGAGGAGGGTGGGACAGGGCTGGGGTGACACAGAGACCCCCCCTCTGTTCCCAGAGGAGGGTGGGACAGTGCTGGGGTGACACAGAGACCCCCCCTCTGTTCCCAGAGGAGGGTGGAACAGGGCTGGGGTGACACAGAGACGCCCCCTCTGTTCCCAGAGGAGGGTGGGACAGGGCTGGGGTGACACAGAGACCCCCCCTCTGTTCCCAGAGGAGGGTGGGACAGGGCTGGGGTGACACAGAGACCCCCCCTCTGTTCCCAGAGGAGGGTGGGACAGGGCTGGGGTGACACAGAGACCCCCCCTCTGTTCCCAGAGGAGGGTGGGACAGGGCTGGGGTGACAAAGAGACCCCCCCTCTGTTCCCAGAGGAGGGTGGGACAGGGCTGGGGTGACACAGAGACCCCCCCTCTGTTCCCAGAGGAGGGTGGGACAGGGCAGGGGTGACACAGAGACCCCCCCCTCTGTTCCCAGACGAGGGTGGGACAGGGCTGGGGTGACATAGAGACCCCCCTCTGTTCCCAGAGGAGGGTGGGACAGGGGTGGGGTGACACAGAGACCCCCCTCTGTACCCAGAGGAGGGTGGGACAGGCCTGGCATGACACAGAGACCCCCCTCTGTTCCCAGAGGAGGGTGGGACAGGCCTGGCATGACACAGAGACCCCCCTCTGTTCCCAGAGGAGGGTGGGACAGGCCTGGCATGACACAGAGACCCCCCTCTGTTCCCAGAGGAGGGTGGGACAGGGCTGGGGTGACATAGAGACCCCCCCTCTGTTCCCAGAGGAGGGTGGGACAGGGCTGGGTGACACAGAGACCCCCTGTGTTCCCAGAGGAGGGTGGGACAGGGCTGGGGTGACACAGAGACACCCCCTTCCCAGAGGAGGGTGGGACAGGGCTGGGGTGACACAGAGACACCCCCTTCCCAGAGGAGGGTGGGACAGGGCTGGGGTGACACAGAGACCCCCCTCTGTTCCCAGAGGAGGGTGGGACAGGGCAGGGGTGACACAGAGACACCCCCTTCCCAGAGGAGGGTGGGACAGGGCTGGGGTGACACAGAGACACCCCCCTCTGTTCCCAGAGGAGGGTGGGACAGGGCTGGGGTGACACAGAGACCCCCTCTGTTCCCAGAGGAGGGTGGGACAGGGCAGGGGTGACACAGAGACACCCCCTTCCCAGAGGAGGGTGGGACAGGGCTGGGGTGACACAGAGACACCCCCTTCCCAGAGGAGGGTGGGACAGGGCTGGGGTGACACAGAGACACCCCCTTCCCAGAGGAGGGTGGGACAGGGCTGGGGTGACACAGAGACACCCCCTTCCCAGAGGAGGGTGGGACAGGGCAGGGGTGACACAGAGACACCCCCTTCCCAGAGGAGGGTGGGACAGGGCTGGGGTGACACAGAGACACCCCCTTCCCAGAGGAGGGTGGGACAGGGCTGGGGTGACACAGAGACCCCCCTCTGTTCCCAGAGGAGGGTGGGACAGGGCTGGGGTGACACAGAGACCCCCTCTGTTCCCAGAGGAGGGTGGGACAGGGCTGGGGTGACACAGAGACACCCCCTTCCCAGAGGAGGGTGCGACAGGGCTGGGGTGACACAGAGACCCCCCTCTGTTCCCAGAGGAGGGTGGGACAGGGCAGGGGTGACACAGAGACACCCCCTTCCCAGAGGAGGGTGGGACAGGGCTGGGGTGACACAGAGACACCCCCCGTCCCAGAGGAGGGTGGGACAGGGCTGGGGTGACACAGAGACTCCCCTCTGTTCCCAGAGGAGGATGGGACAGGGCTGGGGTGACACAGAGACACCCCCTTCCCAGAGGAGGGTGGGACAGGGCTGGGGTGACACAGAGACCCCCTCTGTTCCCAGAGGAGGGTGGGACAGGGCAGGGGTGACACAGAGACCCCCCCCCTGTTCCCAGAGGAGGGTGGGACAGGGCTGGGGTGACACAGAGACCCCCCCTCTGTTCCCAGAGGAGGGTGGGAGAGGGCTGGGGTGACACAGAGACCCCCCCTCTGTTCCCAGAGGAGGGTGGGACAGGGCTGGGGTGACACAGAGACCCCCCCTCTGTTCCCAGAGGAGGGTGGGACAGGGCTGGGGTGACACAGAGACCCTCCCCTGTTCCCAGAGGAGGGTGGGACAGGGCTGGGGTGACACAGAGACCCCCCCCTGTTCCCAGAGGAGGGTGGGACAGGGCTGGGGTGACACAGAGACCCCCCCCCTGTTCCCAGAGGGGGGTGGGACAGGGCTGGGGTGACACAGAGACCCCCCCTCTGTTCCCAGAGGAGGGTGGGACAGGGCTGGGGTGACACAGAGACCCCCCCTCTGTTCCCAGAGGAGGGTGGGACAGGGCTGGGGTGACACAGAGACCCCCCCTCTGTTCCCAGAGGAGGGTGGGACAGGGCATGGGTGACACAGAGACCCCCCCTCTATTCCCAGAGGGGGGTGGGACAGGGCTGGGGTGACACAGAGACCCCCCCCTCTGTTCCCAGAGGAGGGTGGGACAGGGCAGGGGTGACACAGAGACCCCCCCTCTGTTCCCAGAGGAGGGTGGGACAGGGCAGGGGTGACACAGAGACCCCCCCCCCTGTTCCCAGAGGAGGGTGGGAGGGGGCTGGGGTGACACAGAGACCCCCCCTCTGTTCCCAGAGGAGGGTGGAACAGGGCTGGGGTGACACAGAGACCCCCCCTCTGTTCCCAGAGGAGGGTGGGACAGGGCTGGGGTGACACAGAGACCCCCCCTCTGTTCCCAGAGGAGGGTGGGACAGGGCTGGGGTGACACAGAGACCCCCCCCTGTTCCCAGAGGAGGGTGGGACAGGGCTGGGGTGACACAGAGACCCTCCCCTGTTCCCAGAGGGGGGTGGGACAGGGCTGGGGTGCACAGAGACCCCCCCCTCTGTTCCCAGAGGAGGGTGGGACAGGGCAGGGGTGACACAGAGACCCCCCCCCTGTTCCCAGAGGAGGGTGGGACAGGGCAGGGGTGACACAGAGACCCTCCCCTGTTCCCAGAGGAGGGTGGGACAGGGCTGGGGTGACACAGAGACCCCCCCCTGTTCCCAGAGGAGGGTGGGACAGGGCTGGGGTGACACAGAGACCCCCCCCCTCTGTTCCCAGAGGAGGGTGGGACAGGGCTGGGGTGACACAGAGACCCCCCCTCTGTTCCCAGAGGAGGGTGGGACAGGGCTGGGGTGACACAGAGACCCCCCCCTCTGTTCCCAGAGGAGGGTGGGACAAGGCTGGGGTGACACAGAGACCCCCCCTCTGTTCCCAGAGGAGGGTGGAACAGGGCTGGGGTGACACAGAGACCCCCCCTCTGTTCCCAGAGGAGGGTGGGACAAGGCTGGGGTGACACAGAGACCCCCCCTCTGTTCCCAGAGGAGGGTGGGACAAGGCTGGGGTGACACAGAGACCCCCCCCTCTGTTCCCAGAGGAGGGTGGGACAGGGCAGGGGTGACACAGAGACACCCCCCGTCCCAGAGGAGGGTGGGACAGGGCTGGGGTGACACAGAGACCCCCCTCTATTCCCAGAGGAGTGTGGGACAGGGCTGGGGTGACACAGAGACCCCCCCTCTGTTCCCAGAGGAGGGTGGGACAGGGCTGGCGTGACACAGAGACCCCCCCTCTGTTCCCAGAGGAGGGTGGAACAGGGCTGGGGTGACACAGAGACCCCCCCTCTGTTCCCAGAGGAGGGTGGGACAGGGCAGGGGTGACACAGAGACCCCCCCTCTGTTCCCAGAGGAGGGTGGGACAGGGCAGGGGTGACACAGAGACCCCCCCCCTGTTCCCAGAGGAGGGTGGGACAGGGCTGGGGTGACACAGAGACCCCCCCTCTGTTCCCAGAGGAGGGTGGAACAGGGCTGGGGTGACACAGAGACCCCCCCTCTGTTCCCAGAGGAGGGTGGGACAGGGCTGGGGTGACACAGAGACCCCCCCTCTGTTCCCAGAGGAGGGTGGGACAGGGCTGGGGTGACACAGAGACCCCCCCCTGTTCCCAGAGGAGGGTGGGACAGGGCTGGGGTGACACAGAGACCCCCCCCCCTGTTCCCAGAGGGGGGTGGGACAGGGCTGGGGTGCACAGAGACCCCCCCCTCTGTTCCCAGAGGAGGGTGGGACAGGGCAGGGGTGACACAGAGACCCCCCCCCTGTTCCCAGAGGAGGGTGGGACAGGGCTGGGGTGACACAGAGACCCTCCCTCTGTTCCCAGAGGAGGGTGGGACAGGGCTGGGGTGACACAGAGACCCTCCCTCTGTTCCCAGAGGAGGGTGGGACAGGGCTGGGGTGACACAGAGACCCCCCCTCTGTTCCCAGAGGAGGGTGGGACAGGGCTGGGGTGACACAGAGACCCCCCCTCTGTTCCCAGAGGAGGGTGGGACAGGGCTGGGGTGACACAGAGACCCTCCCTCTGTTCCCAGAGGAGGGTGGGACAGGGCAGGGGTGACACAGAGACCCTCCCCTGTTCCCAGAGGAGGGTGGGACAGGGCTGGGGTGACACAGAGACCCCCCCCTGTTCCCAGAGGAGGGTGGGACAGGGCTGGGGTGACACAGAGACCCCCCCCCTCTGTTCCCAGAGGAGGGTGGGACAGGGCTGGGGTGACACAGAGACCCCCCCTCTGTTCCCAGAGGAGGGTGGGACAGGGCTGGGGTGACACAGAGACCCCCCCCTCTGTTCCCAGAGGAGGGTGGGACAAGGCTGGGGTGACACAGAGACCCCCCCTCTGTTCCCAGAGGAGGGTGGAACAGGGCTGGGGTGACACAGAGACCCCCCCTCTGTTCCCAGAGGAGGGTGGGACAAGGCTGGGGTGACACAGAGACCCCCCCTCTGTTCCCAGAGGAGGGTGGGACAAGGCTGGGGTGACACAGAGACCCCCCCCTCTGTTCCCAGAGGAGGGTGGGACAGGGCAGGGGTGACACAGAGACACCCCCCGTCCCAGAGGAGGGTGGGACAGGGCTGGGGTGACACAGAGACCCCCCTCTATTCCCAGAGGAGTGTGGGACAGGGCTGGGGTGACACAGAGACCCCCCCTCTGTTCCCAGAGGAGGGTGGGACAGGGCTGGCGTGACACAGAGACCCCCCCTCTGTTCCCAGAGGAGGGTGGAACAGGGCTGGGGTGACACAGAGACCCCCCCTCTGTTCCCAGAGGAGGGTGGGACAGGGCAGGGGTGACACAGAGACCCCCCCTCTGTTCCCAGAGGAGGGTGGGACAGGGCAGGGGTGACACAGAGACCCCCCCCCTGTTCCCAGAGGAGGGTGGGACAGGGCTGGGGTGACACAGAGACCCCCCCTCTGTTCCCAGAGGAGGGTGGAACAGGGCTGGGGTGACACAGAGACCCCCCCTCTGTTCCCAGAGGAGGGTGGGACAGGGCTGGGGTGACACAGAGACCCCCCCTCTGTTCCCAGAGGAGGGTGGGACAGGGCTGGGGTGACACAGAGACCCTCCCCTGTTCCCAGAGGAGGGTGGGACAGGGCTGGGGTGACACAGAGACCCCCCCCCTGTTCCCAGAGGAGGGTGGGACAGGGCTGGGGTGACACAGAGACCCCCCCCCCTGTTCCCAGAGGGGGGTGGGACAGGGCTGGGGTGACACAGAGACCCCCCCCTCTGTTCCCAGAGGAGGGTGGGACAGGGCAGGGGTGACACAGAGACCCCCCCCCTGTTCCCAGAGGAGGGTGGGACAGGGCAGGGGTGACACAGAGACCCTCCCCTGTTCCCAGAGGAGGGTGGGACAGGGCTGGGGTGACACAGAGACCCCCCCCTGTTCCCAGAGGAGGGTGGGACAGGGCTGGGGTGACACAGAGACCCCCCCCTCTGTTCCCAGAGGAGGGTGGGACAGGGCTGGGGTGACACAGAGACCCCCCCTCTGTTCCCAGAGGAGGGTGGGACAGGGCTGGGGTGACACAGAGACCCCCCCCTCTGTTCCCAGAGGAGGGTGGGACAAGGCTGGGGTGACACAGAGACCCCCCCCTCTGTTCCCAGAGGAGGGTGGAACAGGGCTGGGGTGACACAGAGACCCCCCCTCTGTTCCCAGAGGAGGGTGGGACAAGGCTGGGGTGACACAGAGACCCCCCCTCTGTTCCCAGAGGAGGGTGGGACAAGGCTGGGGTGACACAGAGACCCCCCCCTCTGTTCCCAGAGGAGGGTGGGACAGGGCAGGGGTGACACAGAGACACCCCCCGTCCCAGAGGAGGGTGGGACAGGGCTGGGGTGACACAGAGACCCCCCTCTATTCCCAGAGGAGTGTGGGACAGGGCTGGGGTGACACAGAGACCCCCCCTCTGTTCCCAGAGGAGGGTGGGACAGGGCTGGCGTGACACAGAGACCCCCCCTCTGTTCCCAGAGGAGGGTGGAACAGGGCTGGGGTGACACAGAGACCCCCCCTCTGTTCCCAGAGGAGGGTGGGACAGGGCTGGGGTGACACAGAGACCCCCCCTCTGTTCCCAGAGGAGGGTGGGACAAGGCTGGGGTGACACAGAGACCCCCCCTGTTCCCAGAGGAGGGTGGCACAGGGCTGAGGTGACACAGAGACCCCCCCTCTGTTCCCAGAGGAGGGTGGGACAGGGCTGGGGTGACACAGAGACCCCCCCCTGTTCCCAGAGGAGGGTGGGACAGGGCTGGGGTGACACAGAGACCCCCCCCTCTGTTCCCAGAGGAGGGTGGGACAGGGCTGGGGTGACACAGAGACCCCCCCTCTGTTCCCAGAGGAGGGTGGGACAGGGCTGGGGTGACACAGAGACCCCCCCTCTGTTCCCAGAGGAGGGTGGAACAGGGCTGGGGTGACACAGAGACCCCACCCCGGGCCCCAAGGACACCCACAGGTCTCTGGACCCCAGGGCTAGCCCCATTAGCCACAGTGGAGGGGCTCCCTTCCCTGTTGCTGTGGCTTCCTCCCTTCGTGCCCCGGGTAAATGACCTCCTGGGCTGGGGGTGCTGAGGGGCCAGCCCAGTTCACAGGGCCTGTGGGCTCCTCCGCCGTCCCAGCTGCATCCAAACCCGCCTTCAGCCCTGTGTTTGGGGACTCGCTGGTCCTCCAAGCAAGGGTCTGAGGCCTCCCTCCCAGGCTGCCCTCTGGCGAGGAAGCGGCACAGCCCTGGCCCAGTCCTGGCCGATAGCCCGGGCACCCTCCCTTGGGCTCTTTCCACAGACACAGTTGGCACCTCCTGCAGGCGAGCAGAGACCAAGGCGCTCTCCACGCCCTCAAAGAGCCAGAGGTAAGGCAGAAAGGTAAACATGCTTTTAATAAGGCGACAGGTGCCCTTGACTGCGGGCGGCGGAGGGCTGCTGGGCCCCCAGGAAGAGCGGCTGGCCACGGAAGGCCTTTGCCAGCTGCAGCACCAGCAGGCCGCTTCCCCTGCGGGAGGGACACGCAGGAGCATGGCGGCCCCCGGGTTTGGAACAAACATATTTATTGCAGGAGGGACAGGCGGTGCAGCTCACCAGGCGAAGAGCGGCTTGCTGTCCTCCTTGGAGAGCTCGCACAGGCAGTTCAGCAGCAGGAGCGAGTCGCCCAGGAACTTGGGCGGCACAATGTCGATGACCAGCTTTCGCAGCGCGGCTGGACTGCTGTGCAGCGGGTTGGCGCGCAGGTCGGGCCGCTGCTTCAGGATGCCGTAGGTGTTAATGAGGAACTCACTGAAGACCGGGTGCACCTCGCGGCTGTAGCCCAGCTTCTCCAGCCGGGCGGTCAGCGTCAGGTAGCGGTGCGTCAGCTCCCGCAGCTTCTTCTCATCCACTGAGCCGTCCAGGGACTTAATGGAGGTCTGCAGACACAGGATGGTGGGGGCCACACCCCTGGTCAGGGCCACCTCCTGGCCCAGCAGTGTGGGACGGGGTAGGGCCGCCCGGGAAGCTTAATGTAGGGATCCAGGTCCCTACCCGTCCAGCACCTCCAAAAGACGAGCCACCAGGGCCCTGCTTGGACCAAGCACAGCCTGATGCCCACAGCATCAGCCAGCCCCAGGATGTGCCAGGGTGCTGAGCACCCACTGGGTCAACCCCAGGATGGCCTGTGTGACCCCACCCCCAGGTGAGCCCCCGGGTCAGTCAGGACCCACCTGCTTTATCTTCTCGGGGATGTTGGACACAGTGAAGCCATAGAGCCGCGTCACACCAGGGAACACATAGGCCAGGATGCGCCGGTCCAGCTGGAAGGCAATCTCTCCCACAATGCGGCCATCTTTCTCAGCACCCGCAAAGCTCTGGATCTCTGCATGAGGAGGGGCCGGTATGGCCAGCTCATAGCTGTCCCAAGGGATGTCCCCCCACCCTGCCTGCAGGGCAAGGGCAAACAGAGACCTGGCAGAGGGAGCCTTCCCTCCCACCTGCCCTCTGAAGTCCCTTGGTGGCCAGGCGCCATGGCCCACTCCTCTGCCTCAGAAGCTGAGTGAGCCCAGCCTGCTGCTGTGAGGGCAGTTCCCGGGGTCTGCCTGCCCAGCACAGTGCTGTCTCTGGTGGACCTGGATGCCACCCTGCCAGTAGGCACGTGGGTGACTGCTGGGCGTGTGCCCTGGCCTGAGGACAGTGGGGAGCAGTGGCCCCACAGCTGAGGAAGGGTGAGACTCTGGAGCACAGGCCAGGCCACGTCTGCTCAATAACAAGCCGGCTCTTTCCGACCACTGCGCAGGGACTACTGGACAGGCAGGAGACCCTGTCCATTGTCCCCTGACACCACTTGGAAAACTTCCCCACAAAAAAGCTGCTCTCAAATGCCCCTCAGGCAGCCACCCACGCCCCTGGAGGCGCTGGCTATCTGTCCAGTGCAGGTCAGACCCTTCAGGACAGCGGGCTTTTTGAGAATGAGTGGCACCTGAGCTTGATGTCACCGTGGAGCCCTGCCTGAGAGTGTCTGAGACACCCCTCCATCTGGAGACTGTGGCCCTCACCCAGCCCCCTCTCTGCACCATCCCTGAGGCGCAAGGAGCAAGCTTTCGCACAGCCGCTCCCTCACTGTGCCACTGGGACTCCCCCTGGTGCCACGCGCTGGCACACCCACATGCACAGCCTCCTGAATCCTCCAGACAGTGTGTGGTAGGGACCCTCCACGGAGCTGCCAGCTGGGCGGGGCCTGCTGATCTGGGCAGAGAGCAGGTACAGGTCCTGTGCCCACCTGACACAGCTCAGCACACAGTGCCCCAGTCCTGACCCTGCCCTGTCTGGCCTCGGGGTGTTTGGGGCACTCCAAACCAGCCGTGGAGATCCAGGACCTCCTGGCCACCATGGGAGTGTGAGGGGCCAAGACCAGGACCATCTCTTGCAGGACCTGGGCCTGCTGCTCACCCCTGGACAGACGTAGGCCCACCAGGGGCCAAGGCCTGTGCCCGGGCCAGATTCACAATGACGACAGCTGTGTCAGGCAGGTGAGCCTGGATAGCGGGGCGCGAACTTGGCTGCCGTCAAGGGGCATGGGACCACACAGGAGGAAGCTTCCACAGGAGGAGGTGGGACCCCACCCTGGCCTGCAGCAGAGGTGACCAGGCACACAAGAGGCCAGGCCAGTGCTGTCTAGGGACACTGTGTCAACTTCTCTGTCCTTGCAGGACCGTCCCTCCCAAGGCCAGCATCCACACCATGTTTCCCAAACTGTGCTCTGTGGAACCTGGGCCTGCCCAGCAGGTGCAGAAAGGCTGCGTGTGGCCAGGGTCAGCATGGCATGCCCTGCTCCCCGGCAGAAGCTGCTAGAATGTGACACAGACTTCGCCTCCCAGCCGGACACAGCAGGGCCCACCTTGGGCAGCCTCTCTGACCAGGGCTCCTCTGGCAGAGGAGGAAGAGGCCTCTGGGTGGGCAGCTGTGACAGGGCAGGAGCCAGGCGGGGGCCGGAAGATACAGGCTGCATCTGCGCCCTCCCTTGGCAGCACTTTCCGGCCTTTATAATGTGATTTGCCCACATGAAGGTCCTTTAGGGCGATCCTGAGACAGCTGCAGAAACTGAGTCCAGGGCACCTGTTACGACATTTTCATCTCCTAAGAACAGATCCTGTGCCTGATGACAACTGCTCCCGCAGCCCTTGGCTTTGCCTCCCTGTGGGTCCCCCTGATCTGCACGTTCCACATGACTTGTGGCCTTTCGACCTGGCTTCACACGCTCAGCATGGCATTCCGAGGTCCATCCTCTGTTGTAGTGCATGCCAGTGCTTCACTCCTGTTTATGGCTGAGTAGTATTCCATCGTGGAGCTAGACCATACAGTTTATCTGCACCCTGGCAGGCGCGTGGGCATCTGGGCTCTTCCCACTCTGGCTAATCTGAGCATGGCTGCATGAGCGTTCAAGTAAAGGCTCTCAGGTGGATGTCCGCCTTCCACTCCTGTGGGTGCACACCAAGGAACGGGGTCGTGCCATGTGGGAACACTGGGTTCGGCCTTGTGAGGACTGCGCGCTGTTTTCCCAGGGGCTTCCCCCTGGCATTCCCACCAGAGTGTATGTCCCGATTCCACTTCCCGCCCAGGCCATTGCAGTGAAAGGCAGCTCACGCAGGTCTCCCTGTACTGCGCTGATGGCCACAGGCCCCGGGCACCCCTTCACCTGCCTGCTGGTCATCTGCACATCTTCTTGGCTATTTCGACTAGACTACTTGTAAGAGCCCTTCCAAGAATGTGATTTTTTAGAATTTTTTTTAGTAGCAGATGGACACAATACCTTTCTTTTACTTATTTATTTTCAAGTGGTGCTGAGGATCCAACTCAGGGCCTCACATATGCTAGGTGAGTGCTCTACCACTGAGCTACGACCCCAGCCCCCAAGAATGTGATCTGCAGACACTTTCTCCCACCCTCTAGGGTGATGCTTCACTGTTCTGAAACTCTTCTTTGAAGCACTGAAGTGTCCACTCTGGGCGAGGTCGATGGAGTCCCTCAGTCTCTCTGGTGGCCAGTGCTGTTGGTGTCGTGCCTCAGCAGGCCCTGCCAGGCCCACACTGCACAGACCTCGCTCTGGGCTTCCTTTGAGGGCAACGGCTCAGGATCCCGGGGCTCTCTTGGGCATCTGATGCGTTCTGAGTTGGGTTTTGTGCGAGGTGGGGTCCCGCAGCTTCCTCTGCAGGCACATGTCACCCAGCACCACTTGTTGAAGATGGTTCTTTCTCCATTGGATGGCCTGGCACCCTCGTGGGACACCGACCACCAATGTCTGAGCTTATCTGGGGGCTCTCTATCCTTTTCCCCTGGTCGCTGTCTGTCCTTATGATGGTACCACACAACTTGATTTCTGTAGCCTGACAGGGAGTCTTAGAATCAAAAAGGTGAGTCTCCCAATTTCCTTCTCCTTTTTAAAATTGCTTTGCCCATTCTGGGTCACTTGTATTTCCATGGGTTCAGCTTATCAAAGGTTCAGCTTATCAAAATTTTGTAAAGCAGCCAGCCGGGACTTTGATAAGGATTGCATTAAGTCTACAGATCAATGCAAGTTACTCTGAAACAATATGAAGCCTTCTGATTCATGACCCAAGACTCACTGTCTGCTTAGGTGCTTGATCACTTTTAACACTGCATGTGGTTTTGGTGGACTTCTTTACGGAAACTGCGGAAGAAAGAGACTGCACAGCGGCACACAGAGCAGGCCGGGCGTCAGGGAGGGTGGCTCCCCATCCCAAGGAGCTGCACTCAGGGGGCCTCTGCTCACCCCACCCCTCTGAAGCTTTAATCGGCAAATGAGACGGCTGCATCTGAGATGCTCTAGAACTCCTCTCTATTCAAACTCGGCTCCCACCAGCCAGCCAGAACCTGTTCCTCAAAGAAGAAGGTCAATCCAACCAACACACCTCTAGTCCCACACCAAAGCCACCCCGTCAGGAATGAGAGACCACACGGCCCAAGCCATCTGCAGGGAGATGAGGAATGTTAGGAAGAACTTCAGCCTAGAGAAAACGGACCAGGTTCCCAGAAGACACGGACTACAGGCTGGGCATGATGGCCACACTGTGATCCCAGAAGTCTGGGAGGCTGAGGCAGGAGGGTCACAAGTTCAAGGCCAGCCTGAGCAACTCAGCAGGGACCTATCTCAAAATGAAAAGGGCTGGGGATGGGGTTCAGTGGCAGAGCACCTTGGCTCAATCCTCTGGTTTGAAAAGACAAACCACTGAAGCTCACTCAAGAAGAACTAGACAATTAGAATAGCCATAGATCAATAAAATGGAACTTCTAAGGGGAAAAATTCTTAGAGAAAATTCAAGGCTCAAGTGGTTTAATGGGTGAATTCTACGAGATATTTAAGGAATAAGTACCAAAATTTGACACAAACTCTTCCAAGACAATTAAAGAGGAGGAAAGTCTCCATCTGGGTTGAGGCCAGCCATCCGGTACCAACTTAGAAAATGGCATTAACAGAAGACTGCAGCCCAACGTTCCACACGAGCACAGATTCTTACAGAATCTGGGCAAATTGAATCTCATAATACAAAAGATGGAACACACTGTGAGCAAATAGGGTCTACCTCAGGAATGCACGGTCAGTTCACACCTGAACACAAGACCTGTGTAGCTCGTATGGTGTGCGACCACGAGAAGGGGAGGTTAGACTCCAAGAGTGAGGATATGTCGGGCATACTCTGCCATCATGGATGACCACATGGATGGTCATACTCTGCCATCATGGATGACCACATGGATGGTCATACTCTGCCATCATGGATGACCACATGGATGGGCATACTCTGCCATCATGGATGACCACATGGATGGTCATACTCTACCATCATGGATGACCACATGGATGGGCATACTCTGCCATCATGGATGACCACATGGATGGGCATACTCTGCCATCATGGATGACCACATGGATGGGCATACTCTGCCATCATGGATGACCACATGGATGGGCATACTCTGCCATCATGGATGACCACAAAGAACAGATAAAAAATCCAAAAGAAGAAAGGAATAATGGTGGGCTTAGCACTCAGGGATCAGTGTGGCTCACCACATGCTGAGCTCTCTGGGCCATGCCCTCCAGTGCAGACGGGACTGTCTCTGGCTAGCTGCTTCCTGGCTCCTGGGGCCACTTGCTCTGAGAAGGGCTCCTGCCATGGCATGCTGCCTCACCAGAGGCTGAGACCAGTGGTACCCCTGACCCTGGACTTAAACCTCCAGAACCATGAGCCAAAATAAACTCTCTTTACTTCATAAATACCCTGTGTGCCAGGTGTTTCATTATAGTGATGTGAAACTGACTAACACACCATGTTCGCCAACCACAAAGGACAACCAAATGCTCATCTCAATAGAGGCAGGAAAGCAACTGACAAAATCCAACATACATTTCTGACAAATAAGCAAACTAGAACTCAAAGGGAACTTCTTCAATACAATGAAGGGCATCTACAGAAACCTCAGCTAGCACCAGGCTCACTGGTGAGAGGCTGAAAGGCCCACATCAGGGAAGGCGGTCACCACTGTGTTGGCCACTGTCCAGCCCTGGTCTAGAGGAAGAGATGAAAGGCACTGGGCTGGGGGTGTGCCTCAGGGGTCCAGGGCCTGCTTGGCCTGTGCAAAGCTAGCACCAAAAGGAAAAGGAAAAAAGAAAAAGGCATATACATTAGAAATTTTAAAAAGTCTGAAAATCTATCTTCATTCACAACCCAATCATCTGTGTAGCTTTAAGATGCCACGGAGAAGGCTCCCGGGAAAGATGGCAGAATGGACGTGTCCTTTGCATAGCTCTGCAAGGGGCAGAAACGCGCTCAGGAGGAAAGAGGAGCTCCAGGGTGGGGGGGGGGGGGAGCGGAGACGCCAGGGACCCACCCAGAGCCACTAGGACAAACTGATGCTGTGCAGGACGCGAAGCTTACGCCAGAAAGACCACAGACACCTCCCTCAGAACACAAGTTTCCCCAGAGAGGCCGACCAACGGCGTCCATGAAGAGGGATCCAGCTCAAGGAACCGGCGCTCACAACCGAGGAGACGGTGAGCCCAGATCAGCAAGCTGGAAACCCAGGAGACCGAGGTGTGCGTGTGGCTCCTGCCCAAAGGCCACAGGCTGGAGACCCAGGGAGAGTGACGTGCAGGACAGAGGCGGCCAGGCAGGAGCTCTCCCTCACTCTGGGGAAGGTCAGGCAGGAACTCGACACCCCAATGTGTAGAGCACCCTGGGAGCCCTGGCACCCAGCCCCTGCTCTGGCCCCTGTGGCACTCCCCTGGTGACAGGTGGCACCTGCCTCCGTAGGTGAATGAGAAAATGAGAAATCATGTCCCATCTGATCAAATGTATGACATGTCAAGAACACGGCACTGTCATGTGTGACTGATTAAAACAGAGAAAAGAATGGAGCAGACACAGCAGAAATGAAAACAGCAGCAGCAGCTCTTCTTCCTCCAAACCTCATGGAGGCTGGGTCTAAAAACCAGACCCAAATGGACCTGTGTCTAGAATACTCAGTGAGCTCTCACAGCCAGAAAGGCAAGCAACTCGGCTTTCCTGACGGGGGAGACACAGCCCTGCACTCTGGCCGGCCCAGCAACCCCCCGCTCTGCGAGGCTGGAGAAGCTGTGAGCCGGCTGTCAGCCGGCTGTCGCCTGGGCCCTGCACGCGCCTCACCGTTGAGGTAGTAGCTCCGCCTGGTCCTGTCCCCGGTGGGCAGGCTGCTCTCCGAGAAGCACACCTTCTTGGGTCGCACCATCTCCCTGGGCTCGAGCAGCGTCTTGTCCACCAGTGGGTCCTGCAGGGGGCTCAGCAGCGGAGACAGCTTCCTGTCGGGGCCCCGGGCGTGCAGCTCTGGGGCACCAATGAAGGCCTTGAAGGTCACCTGGGAGGAGGTCGCACAGCCCGGGGAGGCTTCGTCCTCGCTGGAGAGCGGGGCGTGTGAGCACAGCAGGTCCTCCAGGGAGGACGTCTGCATCTGGGAGGGTGTGTCGGGGACACTGCTGAACCTCCCAAAGTCTGAACCTGGGTGGGAGCAAAGGGACGGAAGGTCAGGCAGGAACTCGACACCCTCAATGTGTAGAGCACCCTGGGGAGCCCTGGGAGCCCTGGCACCCAGCCCCTGCTCTGGCCCCTGCTGGCACTCCCCTGGTGACAGGTGGCACCTGCCTCAGCAGGCCTCACACTCAGGGCCACATCCTGCAATGACTTCCGCACACCTTTCTCATCTGTCACAAATGGTGTCATTCTGTGTCCCATGACCAGCCACCTGCACACAGGGACTTCTGACCATGATCGCGAAGCCCCAGCCGTGGGGAGCCGCCCTGGACACACCTCCTCGCCCACAGTGCAGGCCCTCCCTGGCCAGCTCCTGGGCTCAGGTGAGAGGCATCTGACTTTCTTTGCTTCACAAACCACAGGGCATAGAACCCAAGCCCCATCTCCAGGGGTCAAATTCAGCTTAACTCTTATTGCTTCTGAGGTCCTTTGCTGCCTGCATTCTCCTAGCAATAAAGGAAAGGTGCACTTGACAAACTGTATTTTAAGAGTTATGTCAAAAAAGTGTGTCTTAAAATGAGCATATTCAGGCACTAGCCATTTTACTCTCAAAAAATATTTTCCAAGGTAAAAAAAAATGTTCAAAGGATGAAAATTCATCAAGATCCTGCTCCATCTTCCCAGAGGGGGCTGGTCAGAGCCCCTCCACAGACCCTCTTCACACTGAGAAAGGGTACCGTGTACGTGCACCGCCTGGAAATGTCAACACAAGGACAGCTCCTCTGGGAGATGATTTTTAGATGATTTAATAAGAAGTAGAAAACAGGGGCTAGGGATGTGGCTCAAGTGGGAGAGTGCTCGCCCAGCATGCGCGAGGTACTGGGTCAATTCTCAGCACCACATAAAAAATAAAATAAAGATATTAAAAAAAAGATTAAAAAAAGAAGTAGAAAACATAAATGGGCCAATAAACAAAGAAGAAATATCTAAATCTTATAAGTAAATAATTATAAATAATGATTCCCTGAAGGAACGAGGCCCAGGCAGTCTGTGGTAAATCCTTTCGGGTTCCCCAGCAGTGTATGATCCCTGCATCAGCTGAGTTGGACACTAAAAAAATAAAAGATGTGCAACTAAGGTTTAAAAAAAATGTGGCACAATTCTGATATCAAGAAAATTTGTCAAAAATCTGAATCAAATTCCCACAAAGATAATCCCCAGAAAGGAAAGTGGTCTAGGTCCACGTAGAGAGTACAGAAAAAAGACTTGCAAGACCCGTCCAAGGACGTCCCGGGCAGGGAAAGCTCAGGTGCTCACCCCAGCAGGGCCCTCTGGGGAGAAGCCGAGGGCACCGCATCACCCACAAACAGGCTCCCAGGAGCACAGGAGCAGCCGCCTCTCAGCGGCTTTCGTTCTTCACAAATAAGAGCTGGGAGGCCTCTTCCCCTGTGCCCAACTGTGCCCACGCCCAAGCAGCTGGGGCCATCAGTCACTGCCTACAGGTGGCCAGGACAGTGCAGCAGCAGCCCCTCTGCCACCAGAGAAGAAGCCCCATGAAAGTCACAGCCAGCCAGCATTCTGAGCAGTGAGGACAGACACAGAAACAAGGAATCACGTAAAACAGCCACCTGTGCATCCTGGGGCTGTGGAAGGGGAACCTGAGAGGACAGGCTGGAACCCAGAGGACAGCACTCAGTGGAGAGCTGGAGATGGCAGACCATGTGGGTCCTGCAGCCTCCCGGGCCCCCAGGTTTCCTGCAGCGCTCCACGGGGCTCTGTCACCAACAGGAGCCGCCATGCTGCCGGGGCCTCTGGTGCTGTGCTGAAGGCTGCCACACACACCTCCTGTGAATCTAGTGGCAACAGCGGAGATGCAGTGTGAGAAAGACCGGAGACCAAGAGCCAGACGGCTCTGTGTACCTACAGCACGTGAAGCCCTCCTGGGGTACTGAGAAGACACAGGTAGGAACACCATAAAAATGTACCCCAAGATTTACTTCTGCCTTCCAAACCATGATCCTGCTTGTAGAAACAGAAATCCTAAGGAACTAACCCTGATTTTTAAGAAACACCTGTCCGCAGTGTTACCTTGGGAAAAAAAAGAATTTTCATTTCATAAAGAAGAGAGTTCATTCAGCTTTGGCTCATCTGACTCTGCGGCCTGCACAGCCAGTTTAAAACACATTTGCAGCCCAGGAATGATCCTGTCTGAAGCTAAAGGGGTGCTAGAACTCACAGCCACTGAGCTCACAACACTTGACCATCACGGTGCCGACAGCCTGCAGTGAGGAGCCGGGCACTGCTCAGCTCTGGACAAGTCCCAGGATGCACAAGTGGAGTGGGGACCAGAATGACCCAGAGAGAAAGAGGGGGCAGCCTGAGGGGAGGGAGGTCGCAGGAATGAGTATCATGGCTCTTGCACCCAGGAGGAGATCTACTGGGGAGGCCCTGATCACTTGTCCTCCAAGCAGACACTGGTATCTGTGGTGCTGAGTGAGGAGACAAGGTCGCAGGGCACCTCCCTGCTCCTGGGAGCACTTGGCACTTAGGGACATCCCTGGCACCAGGTCAGAGAGGGCAGGTGTGGTGGCTCACAGCTCCACCATCTGTGGTCCCAGAGGACTGGGATGGTGCTGCCCCTCACAGGGCCCAACATCAATCTGCACCGCAGACACAGAGGAGGACGGTGGACAGCAAGGGTGGGGTGGGTGTTAAGGGCTCAAATCACGAACATGGTCTTGCTTAGGTAAACCAAAGGGACAGACAGACTCCCTCCTGCATGTCCATCAGGAGTGCCAGAGGAAGCTCATCAGCATGGGTTAGCTGCCCAGGGGTGAGACCAGGAAGCAGACACATGTCCACTCTAACTTCTATGTTTGGCACTTTAGAAAAACAGGTTTTGGGGGTGGCATTATGGCTCAGCGGTAGAGCACTTGCCTAAGCATGTGCAAGGCCCTGGGTTCGATCCTCAGCACCACATAAAAATAAGGATATTGTGTTCAACTACAACTAAAAAAATAAATATTATTAAAAAAAAAAAAAAGAAAAACAGGTTTTGAATATACATCCTGGTTTGAAAGCAGATATTAGGGGACTTCTGGAGACATGCAGCCACAGCTGCGCCTTTGTGATGCTGCGTTCCTTCCCGTCTGTAAACTTCCTGCGTTCAAGCACTCGATTTGGCTTTCCAGACTCTAGTCCCCAGCCACGGTTGTGCCATTGCTGGACGACCCTGCCCTGGGTCTGCAAGGGCTGGGGGCGGGGTGGCTAGGCCTGAGTGAGCCCCAGGACCCCAGGCTCATACCTAGACACCTGCCCAGATGTTGTGGAGGTGAGAGGCCAGCTCTGTCCAGGCCCTGCCTTTGCATGTTGAGCTGCCTGACTGTAGCCCACAGCCAGCCTGAGCCGTATGAACCTTGGCACACTCCCTGTGGCCGGGTTCCCACGCTCTGTGGGAAATTTGGTGGCCTCAGACTGTGGCCCCCTGAGCCTGGAGTCCAACAAGATCCAGGCTTGCTGGAGTTGCTGAAGGACAAGGGCGCTGGCCCCAGCCGGGAGATGAGGCACGAGGCTTGTGGGCCTCTTACAGCAGTCAGCGCTCAGGCCTTTCCAGCCTCCGCAGCCTCCCACAGTCTGGAGTGTGCCACAGTGACCCAGGAAACATCCTGGCCTCTCAGCCCCTCCCCAGTGGTGTTGTCTCCATCCTACACCCCAACCCCTGCACGAAGCCCCTACCCACCCAAGCTCCCTCTTGTAGGTCCCCTGGGACTGAAGGAGCCAGAACCTGCTCTGCACCAGGGCCAGAGGCCTTGCCCACAGCTGGACCATGCAGGACACCATTTCCAGTGCTGAGCATGAGCAGAGGAGGGTGGCAGATAACCCAGGTAGACTCTAGGAAGTGACCACAACAAATGTAGGCCCAGGGAGGCCCTGGTGAGTACACACTGGCCTCCAGGGCATCCCACAGAAGCTGGCCATAGACTGGCCAGATGGTTCCACTCTTAGACAGCAGGGTCCACAGGGCCGGCCTGCCTGGTTGGGCCACAATTCTCAGGCAGCCTGGGGTTCTTCCCACTGTCCACCATCCCAACCTAAGGCCAAGGCCACATGCCCCAGCTGCACCCAAAGTCACCCTACCATTATAAAAAGGGAACTTCTCTCTCAAAACATTTGAAACAGAACCAGAGAGCAATCAGCAGAAAGCAATAAAAAATCTCATTTGATTTTTCTGTAAAATGCCATAGAAGGCTGGAGCCAAACTGTGTGGCAAGGCCACAGAGCCACAGCCTCCCACCCACTCACCCCACGAGGCCCCACAGGCTCTGAGGGGCAGACGCCGTCCCTGGGCACCAGGTCCCAAGAACCCTGTGGGCTGACGGTGTGTGGTGGACGTGACAGAGCAGAGGTGTGAAGCTTGTGGGGGGAGACCCTGCACCTCTGAGAAGATCTCTGGGGCCAGTCCATGGGGACTGGGGGAGCAAGAGGGGGACATGGCGGGGAGAACTGCCAGGCAGAGTTACCCTCGTGGCTCAGAGCCACGGGCGCCAACCACAGTGCTGCTTCTGACATGGCCAACGAAGGCAGCCCTGGACCCACTCAGGTGGCCAGCCACTGACCGTGCTCCAGGCGTGGACCCTGGGAGGGTGGGGAGGTGCCCACCCACACTGGAGGCCCCCGGCCCCGGCCCCCACGGCCTGGGGGCTGCGCCTCACCTGCACACCCCGGGGAGCAGGCCTCAGGGTAGGCGGGGCCCCGGGGGAAGAGGGGCTCGCGGGGCTCGCGGCCCCCGCGGCTGCAGCTCTCCTGGCAGCTCTCGCTGAGCAGCCGCTTCAGCATCTGGTTCTCCTTCATCAGGCGCACCTGCTTCTTCAGATCCGCGTTCTCGCTCATGAGCCTGTTCATCAGCTCGCTGCCCTCAGCCATGGCGCGTCCTCCGTGCTCACGTGTAGGCCTGCGGCCCCATGGAGATGGAGGTCCAGAGCTCCCAGACCTACAGAAGCCCCCCAAGACCCTGGAGTTCCAGGGCAGCCGCCTTCCACAGCCTTGTGATGTCGCTCCCTTAAAGAGACAGTGCCACCACCTTCGGGGCCCCAGACGGGGTGGTGCCTGGCATGCAGATGTCCACTGGGGCTGGCCCTTGGGATCCACACTTGAGGAAAGGCAGGCAGTGGGGGCCAACAGGGGACAACAACGTGATTCACTGAACTGTCACTAACTGAAGACTCCGTGGCAGGGGACAAGGCCCTCTGGACCAATCAGGGGAGAGCGGGGTACACTGACTGGGTCCTCCAGGAGAGGCTCTGACCTCAGTCAGTGACCACCTGGAAACCTGCCCTGCACTGCCTCTCCGGTTGCCAGGGAAGGCACTGGACAGGGCTGTTTCTGGCTTGGAAGTTACAAGGGCATCGTGCCTTGTTGGGTGAATCCCACACCCACGCCTTCCCTCTCCACAGCAGGAGCCTCCGCACCCAGCCCACGAGCAGCAGGGTGGTAGCTGGGGTCACAGGCCTGACCATCCACCAGCATGCTGGCCAGGACCCACTACCCTTTCCAGATGCCACTGGACTCAGCTTATTACTGTTTATGCTTAAAAGGGAATCGATAGGGTCTTTTTCTCCTCCGGTCCTGGCCTGGTTTATAACATTGCCTTATAGAATGAGGACACTCTATTTGGGATATGTTAGATGATTCCTTTCTTAAATGTTTGATAGAATTTATCAGAGAAGGCATCTAGGCCTAGATTTCTCCTGGAAGGTTTAGATTTCTAACTCCATTTCTTTGATATGAGGTTACTTAGCTGCCTTTTCTTCTTGGGTCCATTTTGATGTCTTTCTCTGTCCATCTGAGTCGCCCTCAAGGACAGGCAGATAAGCCAGGTAGGGAGACAGAGAGGACCGTGGGGAAGCAGCTCTGGGGCCTCTTCACGAAGACGCTCAGCTGTGCAAGGGGAGCTGTGGACTCAGAAGGCGAGCAGGGTGCACACATGGCCAGGGCACCTGACAACAGGACAGGCCCAGCCTCGGTGCGCAAGGTGGCCTTTCCATGGTTCCTGGCAGCCGGCCATTTCCTGTCCTGCCCAATCAGACGTGAGAATGGGCTTGAGAATCTGCTCAGGTGCCAGCTTCTGGCTCCACGGACCTGTCGTCAGACCTGCTGCCTGCTGCCTGGACCCCTGCTCCTCCCTGCTCCCGCTGGCCTGGGCGTCCTGGTTGGGAGTGTGGGTCCTGGCTTCACCTTTCTTACTGTTCGTTTTGGCTACGTCACAGTTTCGGTGCCATGTTTTATTTTCATTCAGCTTGAAGTACTTTCTGTTTTCCCTTGTGCTCACTTTATTTTATTTATTTTTGGTGCTGGGGATGGAACCCAGGGGTGCTTAGCCACTGAGCCACATCCCCAGCCCTTTTTCTATAGAGACAGGATCTCACTGAGTTGCCTAGGGCCTTCCTAAATTGCCCTGGGTGGACTTGAACTTGTGATCCTCCTGCCTCAGCCTCCCGAGCTGTTGGGATTATAGGAATGCACCACCCCGCCCAGCTCTTCATTTCAATGAGCTCCAGCCAATCCATTATTTTCTTTGTGGATGATGCGTTTGGGGTGGTACCTAGAATGCCATGGACAAACCCAGGGTCCTCTAGGTTCTGTCACCTTCTAGGAGTCTTAGTCTTCACATTTAGGTCTGATACACTTAATTTTAGTGAAGGGTTCATGGTCTACGTCTAGATTCACTTTCTGCTGAAGACTCCTTTCTCCATTGGATGGGCAGCCCCAGTCCTTTGCTAAAGAGCAGTCTGCTCTGCCTGCAGGGCCCACCCCCGGGCTCCCTGTCCTTCCACTGCTGCCACAGTCATGAGTCTCCAGATGGGTAGCGCAGTCCTCCAATGTGGCTCGCATCTCGCCTTTCGCCATAGATCATTCAAGTGTGTTATTTGATTTCCAAATATTTGAGATTTTCTGAATCTTCTGCCATTGAGTCCTTGCTTAATTCCATTATGCTCAGCACACTCTGTATAGTTCCAGCCCTTTTTAGTTCTGTGAGACTCAAGACCTGGCTGATGTCCTGCCTAGGTGAACGGTCCAGGAGCACTGGAGTGTCTCCAAAGGCAGACCCAGTAAGCCATAGCACTGGTGAGCACACCGTGGCGGTAATGTTCAGGTCTGTCCTCTGAGCCCGTGTCCATCAGTTGCTGAGACGGGTGCTGAGGTCTCCCAGGGCCCCTGTCAGTCTAGTTCCCTGTCTGGTCTGAGCGCTTGCTTCATGTATGTTGAAGGTCAGGAGCAGGTACGTCTAGGGGTGTTATGCCCTTCCTGTATTGACCCTCTCTACTTCTGGTATCATTTCTTGTCCTAACTCTACTGTGGTACTAACATAGTGCTTCTGTTTACATCTACTGTCTTTTTCATTTGCTCTTTTTAGATATACATGACAGTAGCACAACGTATTTTGACATAGCATACACCATGGAGTATTCGTCTAGTTTAGAGTGATTACTGTTTTTATGTTATCTAGTTTTCTAAACAGTCACTCTTTTTTGAGACAGGGCTTCACTATATTGCTGAGGCTGGCCTCAATCTTTTAATCCTCCTGCCTTAGCTTCCCAAGCAGCTGGGATTTCAGGTAGGTACCATAGCACCGACTTAAACTTTTACTTTTAACCTGTCTCTAAAAATTTATTTTGGACAACTGTCGTGTTCCACGACTAAACACTCAAATTCATTCCAGGTGAACTGGGCTGAATGAAATGATCACAGAGAGAGAAATACCTTTTCCTCTGGTCCTGTGACAGCTCCTCTGACCTTAGGGGTCCACGGAAAGAGAGAGAGGAGCATGTGCCGAACCCTTGTATTGGGAGAAGCCATTCAAATGAGGCCGGGGTACAATCACAAAGGAACGGGTGAGCGTAGCTTAACCCTCTGGGTGCCGCCTACTCCTAGGGCCACACCTGGTTGTCCAAGGGAGAGAAAAGCCTGAGTCACTGATGGTGGCACTACACACCAGACTACAGCGTGGACTTGGAGTGGCCTCCCACGGACCACACAGAGACACGCCTTGCTGCCCATCCAAGGCCCATGTCTGCTCTTCAGCAGGAGCCCTAGATCTTACAGTTGGTAAGACACTTAAAGGGGGCTGGGGAAGTAGCTCAGTCGGTAGGGTGCTGGCCTCGCACGCACAAGGCCCTGGGTTCAATCCCCAGCGCCACACACAAGTCTGTCTCCCATCTCATTAGGAGCCGAGTTCCCCTCTGGCCTTTGTTCTTTTCCTGCCTCCTTTTGAATTATTTTGTTCCCTCCTGAGCGAACTTTGAAGGGGTTTGTGACAGGGTTCGCCTGGGCCACCTCTGACTTGCTGCGGCCCACTTCTCAGTGATAGACTGTTTGTGACCTACCTCTTCCCATGCGAGTGGGGATCCAGCACTGTGTGCTCCTCCCTCCCTGGGCAGCCTGTCTGTTCCTGTTTTCATAGCTCCTTGTTAAAAACCCCACTATTTCTACTCTTAAATGTCAGTGGTGTTTTATTTTAAAGAGACTCTGTTTTAAGCAAAGAGGGAAAGCCCCTGTACTTGCCACCTACCATCTGGGTGCTCTTTCTTCCTGGGCTAAGAGCTGCTTCCACCTGGTACGACTTCCCTTCCACCCCAACACCTGGACATTTCCATGGGTCACCTGGTGGGAGATCTTTTTGGTGTGGGTCAGTTGGAAAAACGATCCACTGGTTTCTGGTCAATCTGGCCAGTGTCCCCGCACTCTGCGCTGGCCCACACTGTCACCCTCGGCGTGCTCTGGCACGTGGTCTGCTGGTCTGTGGCTTTCAGGACTCATATTTGGTGATGTGCCGGGCACCGGCTATCTGCATCTGTGGGCTTACAGGTCTCCCCGAGCAGAAAACCTGCCACCAGAATCACTTCAAGTGGCTCTGTGCTTCCGTCCCCAGCTACACGTCAGGCCTCTCACCAAGACCCGAAGGTCACTGAGAGCAAGTGTGCTCTTCCAGTCTGCTGTCCATCTGGGAGCTTCAGCGTGCTTCTTTCCCTGGGAGCCCTGAAGGCAGGCCTGTCCCAGGGAGCACAGACCTGGGATCACTCTTGTAGAGGCCTGTGCCTGGGGCTGCCTGAGCCATGCTGCTCTCCTGAGTCCCAGGAGACCCCTGGGCTCAAGACACCCTCTGGACCCCGAGTGCAGAATTCCATCACACAGAAAACCAGGATGACTGTCCCACGGAACCAGTGGATCCTGGTCATCCACATCACCCCATCCTCCTGTACGAGGAATGGAAAGCTTCAAGTCAGTACGACAGTCTCAGGAAAGATGGCAGGCACCCAGTGACGGTGCTAAGTTCACCAGCTCCCCAGGGCCACACCTGGCTTCCCCTGGGCCACCTTCCAGGTCTGCTTGCAGGGCTCTGGCTTGACCACCATGCCCTTGTGGAGAGATGCTGTGAGGAACAGCCCAGGGAAACCTGGGGTCCCCATCTACCCCCTCTGGATGCCCCCAACTAGGGGCTGCACATTCCTGGCCACAGGGGTGTCCTTGCAGTGCTCCCTGGAGGCCGAGCACATCTACAGTCTGGCAGTCAGGGCTGAGCTCATTCATGACCCACCAGAACGGCTCATTTCCTGACCTGAAACAAACTGAATTGTAAGTAACTTATGTTGCAGATGAAGAAATGAAAATAAATCAATTTCACTGATCAATTACACATGACTATATTGTCCTATTTGCTGAAATTAGAGAAGAATGAAGCAACAACAGCAAACAGCTTTTGGGAAAATAGGCCAAAATGTGAATCTACACAGCAACATCCCATGAGGGAAAATACCTTCTTAGAGACGAGCTTCATCCTGTTAAGCCTTTCCCACTAGGGACTCCCTCCAAGAAGCCATGGGGTTCCCACATGAGCAGACACCCAGCAAACCCAGGGCAGCTCCAGGCCTGCAGCACGTTCACAATCTGCTCCTGACCACCAAACCCAAGACTCCTCAGTGACTCACTCAGCTCAGGTAAGCATGCCCCTTCAGTAACGGGGACACTGTCCCTAAGCAGCTCTCTGGCACTGAACCGAGGCCAGGAGTCCCACTCTCCCCACACAGGGACAAGGAGGCAGTCTCTGAAAACCCCAGAGCACAAGTTCCCCAGACCAAGCAAAACAAGCACAATATTCTTCTTCCCGTGGGTTTAAGTGTCTCTTTATTAAGGAAGCTGGTCATGTAGTAGGTGACTCTCAGCATAAAAGTCGGTTTGCAGCTTCCTTCTGGAAAACCTGTGTCTTCTACACTGATCTGGTCTTGGCTGGAAGTTTCTGGGCAGACCAGCTGCCGCGAGGGCAGGTCTTGCAGAGAGGGCTGGTCAGCACAGGCAGCAGCACAGGCTGTCACGGAGGCAGGAAAGCATGGAACCATGCTGTGCAGGGCTCAACAGGGCTGGGCGGGAGGCAGAGTTGTGGACCTGCACTTGAGGAGGCAGCCCTGGCGGGTCCTGGGCAGGGGCAGGTGATCAGAGAGGCATGGGACACAGTTCTCCCGCTTCTGAGGGAGGACAGTGGGCCAGTCCAGGAGGGGCAGGGGTGAAAGCAGCAGCCGGAGGAGGTACTGTGGGGCCCACTCATCATGGCTGGGGAGGAAAGCTGCCACTGGACACCCTGACCACCTGAGTGCTCTTCCACGTGGCAGAAGGCAGAGCCCAGGCTGGGGTGGGAGGAATTCAGAGCTCAATCAGGCACTACTCTTGGCCCTCCACCCCCACTCACAGCAAGCACCTGACATGGAAGTTGGCAGTGGCCAGGGGATACCTGAACGTTCTTCTGGGTGGGTGGCAGCTAGGGGTGCTCGGCTGTCCCTAGCACATAGAAATGCCCCTCCATGGAACCACCAAAACTGCACCCACCCTCCCTGGCCTGCAAAGCCTGGAGGTCAGGACGCGAGCAGCCATGGACGGATGTAGTGCAGACAGGCGAGTTCACGAGCCAGGGGCAGGCCAGGTGCCACGCTGGGCTCCCCACCACGCAGCCTCAGGGTGTGCACTGAATCCTGGTACATCATGGTGAACAAGAGCCCAGCCCACTCCCCGCTGGCAGGTCTCTTATACCATCGTTGAGGGGCTGTGTCCCTCCCTTACCCAGCATGCACAGGAATGTGGGAGCAGCTAGCCCAGGTCCCAGCAGCTGCTCTCCTGAGAACGCAGTCTCTCCAGCCTCCCTCCCTCAGGCAAGAAATGCGCCAGGGACAGCATGAGGTGCTGCGGCTCCTCTGACGTCACAGTCAGACTCGCTCCCTTCCTCCCTGAGCCCTCTGAGAACCAGACCTACATTGACAATCACTCTGGCAACTGTAGTCTAAAGCCACCGACCCAGTCCCTGTCCCTGCCTCAGGACTGATCTCAACACATGTGCCAAGGTGGAGCAGAGGGCTACAGCACAAGGCAGGGAACGGGCACCTGCCACCTTGCTCTGCCAACCACTGCTGGCCACCAACGCTGTCACCAGGAAACCTCTCAAGGGCAGGTGCACTCAAGGGCGGCCAGTGAGGGCGCTCTCGGGGTACAGGTTGGCGAAGCGGCCCAGGACCCAGACGGGGAAGACATTCCTGTAGCTCGTGTAGCTGATGGCACAGGACTTGTTGAAGACCCCAGAGATGTTCTCCTGGAAGGAGAGAAAAGGGCACCAGGCCCCAAGGCCCTTGTCATGGACCGCAGCCCTGCCAGCCAGAGGGTTGGGCCTCCAGCCCTCACGGCCACACCAGCTTCTGCAGGACTCCTGCAGGGAAGGGGCTCGTGACTCCCACCCTCTGGGGACAGGCAGAGCCTGCACCTGTGCCTCCTGAGAGTGAGGGGCCACGTGCAGCTCCCACACAACAGGGCAGTCAAGGGTTGTGCTGCGGGGGCATCTCCCACCCAGCCCCCTGCCAGAACTTGATTGACAGACAGCAAGACCTTCTCAGAACTGGCAACCTGCCCCAGAACTCCACCTCACAGGCCTCTGGTTGGCAGAGAATCTGCACCCCAAGCCCCAAAACACCCAGTGAGGGACACAGGGGAGGATGTGAGAACCCGCATGCAAGCCGATGGCCGGCACTGGGTTTCACGCACCTGGGGCCAGTCACCATTGGGAAGCTGCTTCTCCAGCAGACACTGGACCCCTCTCTCCTGGGCTGTGACGTCAGGGTGCCTGAGGAGAGGGGACACTTGCTCGGTGCTGTGCACAAACACAGATGGGCGTGAATATGTACTCACCGTAGTGCACCAAGCTCACAGAAAACCCACAACACTATGATGGTAGAACAGCTCAGCCTGCCATGGTAGAGGGGAGCAGGGCAGGTGGGACACGCCTTCTGCAGACCCGTGCCTAGAACCCAGCTGAACGTGGAGCTTCCCAGGCAGGAAGGCTGAGCCACAGGCCCACTCAGCATGCTGGAAGCCAGGCAAATACGTGCACTGAAGTGCTCGATGCCAAGGATAGACACCAGAGGGGACTGTGGGCATGGGGGTGCTGAAGTCAGCCTTGGGGGTGACCAGGAACAGGCCCCTGACAGTCCTGCCCCAGGTGCCCCTGACTGTTGTACCTGAGAGGATTTAGGCTCCATACCAGAGAGAGCAGCCGACTGGAGCACCGCATGCACGTCAGCATGTGTGTCCACTCGTGCACGTGCACCTGTGTGCAGGCACAAGTCTGCACGTCTCTGTGTGTGCATCTGTACATGTGTGGCTCAGCATCAGCTGTGACCACAGGAGGACCAGCTGCAGGGACGGAGGCCACCACTGCTGCTGCCACACGGGAAGCAGCCCCGTGCACAGCCTACGTCACCCCAGTCCCTCAGTCTCTGCTTCCCTTGCTCTGCCAACCACTGCTGGCCACCAACGCTGTCACCAGGAAACCTCTCTCAGGCCCCCACTCAGCTGGATGGGCTGCCACCTAACCAGGAATGGGAAACAAGGCTCCTGGAGGAGCTTCTGTCCCCCGAGTGACAGCTGAGCAGCAGCATAGTCCTGTGGCCCCCTCAACTTTTTCCACATCTGCACTTGACCCCGGCTACCTGCTGACCATTGAGGGTCCCTCCATCCCGTCACTCTTACCTGACAGCCATCAGCCCCATCAGGGCCCAGCATGTGTTGTGGATCTGGGACTGGGCACTCTGCACGTAACGCTGCTGCTCACAGGACTCAAAGTCCTCCCCCCAGCCTCCATCCACCATCTGCCGGGACAGCAGGAAGTCACAGGCCCGGGAGACCTCCTCACAGGCAGCCCTGCAGAGACCAGGAGACTTGAGACACCCTCACTGAAACAGACAGGGCCCCCAGATCCCACCCTGGCAAGCAGCCTCAGGGCCATGGAGAGGGCCTACAGCTGTGACTCCTGGGCTGCGCAGCACAGAAAAATGCTCTGCAGCTTCAGGCAGCCTCACGGGGCCGCAGGCTGAGTTCCTGACACAAATCAGGAATACCTGGGTTGTACCCCGTCAACACAGGGCATAGCGCACTCCACCCCTGCAGCTCACTGGATCCAGAAGGGTGGGTGGGGCAGTCAGAGACAGGGCTTGGACACAAGGCTTCACCCCTCTCTCAGCAGGGCCCAGTGAATGTCCTGGACCCTAGCCCTCCTACTGGTTGGGGAGCAGGTATGTACAGGGAAGGTGTGGGATCACCTCTGGAAAACTCTGAGGTGGCCCCTAGCCAAAGGCTCCCAAGCCAGGGAAACATCTTTGTCCAACCTGGGATTCACATTTTCTGGAAAGCTGTTCTTATCTCACTGTTTAAAAATACTAAGAGATCCCAAAATCAAACATCAAAGGGGAAAACACCAGACAGAGGGCCAATGGCCCCACAGCTGCACTCACCCATCACGGTAGGTATGCCCCATGCAGGCGAAAGCTTCCAGGCCAAACCAGGTGCCATAGGTGAAACAGACCCCCCAGGAACTGGAGAGAGAGGGGAGAGGGCCTCAGCCTCCGACTCTCACCCTGGAGGAGGGGTATCCTTGAACAGAAAGGGCGGGGCTGGGCCAGGAAAAGTATCCGCATGTCCCTAAATGAGCTGCACCACCTGCAGGGCCCTGGCATGAGGTCGCAGCCCACTGTGTCCAGCATCCAGGTACAGGAGCTTGTGAAGATTTATAGTCCCATACCTGGGACACAGGGACAGTGTGGGCATAAGAGGCGGTGCCCACCTGGCTCAGCTGCTGCCCCCTAGGTGGACTGGGGAGACCCCAGTGACATGGCCAGGGAGGAGAAGCCATCACACTCAGACCACAGAGCACTTACACACACAGAGCCAACTGCCCCACAACAGGCAACATGGGCACGCACTCAAGAGAAGCCTGGCAACAAGCAGGAGGCCAGTGGGCACAGCCCAGCCCCCCCCACCACGCCCAAGAGGCCAGGTGCTGACTCACCCCTCCCAGGAGCCGTCAGCCCTCTGCTTCTGCTGACAGAACGCCAGGCCCCGCTCCAGTGTCTCCCTGGAATATAGGCGGGGCCCAATAAGCACCCCAGCAAGACCACAGTGCCCACCCCAAGCCACGCTCTCTGAGAGGGAGCAGGCTTTCCTTTAGAAAACAGTCAAAACGACCTCTGGCAGTAGGAAAAGCAGCAGCCACAGGACACAGGAAGGGGGAGGCAGATGGTCAGAGCTTCAGAAAGAGAGGCAAGAGGAAGGCCTTGGGGATGAGGCCTGTGCTGGGTGCAGCCAATAACGGGATCGGCCTCGGTCCACGCTGTCCGCCACAGGCCTGGGCCTGTCCCACAGGGTGAATGGGAGATCGGCCACAGACAACGTCATCGCCATACCACAAGCCTCAGCATAGCATAAGAAAAAAGAAAAGAAAGTTTGGTTATAGAGGAAATGATGGATTTAGAAGGCTGAGAAGATAAACTCTACACCTGGTGGTCCTGCTGAAGAACAACAGGCCCTCCAAAAGGCTGACCCTCTTCTAGGACTCACACCAGGCAATCTTGCAGAGCCTGCCTTGTTTTTAAAGGGCAGCTGCAGCAGATCGGACCATGTTCCTGTGATGACCTGTCCCTGAGAAAGACCAGCAGGCTCTCTACAGGCTCTCTCCCTTGCTAGCTTTCACAAGCCACCAGTGGCCCCCGCCTCAGGGGACAGATGGCAGCTTCCAGCCTTGGACAACCCACAAGGGGTGGGATCCTGCCCACGAGCACGTGCTGAGAGGCGGATCCCCCACTGGTGCTTGTACAAGGCCCAGCCCTGGTTGGCCCCAGGCTGACATCTCTGAAGCAGAGGACTTCCTGGGCTGCGCCTGGCTAGACCCACAGAGAAGGAACCATACAGTGTGCTGTCCATGTACTGTCCATGCCACAGCAAAGCCTGTGGCCACCCTGCTGCTTGGCACCCGGGAGTGAATGTGCACAGAGTCCATAAGAAGTTTCAGAAGTGGAGAGTGAGGTGACTCCAGGGGAAAACAATAGGGACGCAACACCAAGACTGCCTCAAGAAAGAGTGCCTGGAGTCCTAGAACTACCAAAACCGAGTCCAGGTGCAAGCTTTTCCCAGAAAGAAAACTCCTAGCAGCTTTTTTAGTAAACTCTACTCAGTCATTAAGAACGTCCATCCTACTGTCATGTGGCTCTCCCCAGAACAGAAGGGGAGATGGGCCTCTAGCTATGCATGTGGAAGCCCCACAGCAGAGGGGACCAGCTCGGTCAGGCCTGCCACGGTCTGCACTGCAGCCTCTGCAGCACCATGAGTAAGGGGCAGAGAGGACCTTCTAGTCGAGGCTGAAGCTCAACACCTGCTCGGATCAGAGAGAAGCACACCTCACAGGTCCACAGGAAAAGCAATTCCTCAACTAAAAAGGCCGATGCCAAAGCTTCCACCAGTACCACTCCCGCAGAGACACAGCAGCTCTCCCCTGGGAGCAGGAAACCTGGCAAAGCTTCCACCATTTCCACTTCTGAGCACCCTAGAGGCCTCAGCCAGGGCAGCTGGTCGAGGAAGGCAGCAGTGCTGGGGACCGACAGGGAGGAAACGTCTCTAAGCTCTTCACACTACATTCATTCATATGGCTTTTGTGGACTAGAGATCCAGTTTTAAAACCGAAAAACAAGGGAGGGATGCAGCCACTTGCCAGTGACATGATCATCCACAGGGAAAGCTCAGGAAGTCATCAGGGCAGGGATTCGCCCGATGTTTCACCAGCAAACTCCACCACTCAGGGAAGAAACTCCACCAAGCCTCCAGAGGACCGTCGCTAACACGGTCCGTGGGGCCAGCACCCAGGGATCTACCTCAGGTGCAGCAAGGCTGGCTCCCCCTCTGAAGACCAGTCAAGGCAATCCATTACAGACAAGAGGAAAGGCCACGACGGGCAGATGCAGCTCACGGCAGGGCACTTGCTTGGGTTCCACCCCTAGTACCACAAAAAAAAAAAAAAAAAAACTAGAAAGAAAAACAAATCACGATCAACCAATGCAGAAAAAGCATTTGACAAAATCCAACATGCGCTCATGATGAAACTCAAACGAGGAAGAGATGAACCTCCTCAGCTGAATCAAGAACATCTACAGAAGCCCACAGCGAGCGTGGCACTAAATGGTGAGACACCAGGAGCTTCTGGCTGAGCCTGGGACAGGTCAGGAGCCCACACAACCCCAGGGGACACTGCGCCGTGTGTCCTAGCCACTGCGACAGACAAGGGGGACACAGACAGTCTGTGCAGAAAATCCCCAAGAGTCCATGGCAACAAGTGCAGGCTGCAGGATGCCACCCGGCCTCCTGCTGGCAGTGGGCAGTTAGAGTCCACATTCCCAGCACAGAGCCACGTACGTGAGCACCAGAACACAAAATGATCCAGTATAAGCCTGGCAAAAACACGCACAGGATCCACATGACAGCACCACAAACTCTGACGGAAGAAGTCAAAGATCTTCCTGCCGTGGCCAAAATTCCAGCAGATTATTTTGGATTCCAAAATTTACCTGGAAAGGCAAAAACAGAGCAGCCAACACTGCTGAAGGGAGATCAAGTGAGAGGACTGAAGCTGCCCCACAGACTCACCATGAGACTACAATAACCAGGAGTCTTACAGGTCCCGAGACCTTGCTAAATGAAGGCCACAGCATCTCCCGCTTTGTCAGGGTTGAGAGGAATAGATATTTTAGAGCAGAGTCTGGTGTAGGGGGTTTGTGTGGATGTTAGACATGGTGAGGGAAAACAGAATTTAGGCCCTGCCTCTGTTTTCTTTTCTTTCTTTCTTTTTTTTTTTTTTTAAAGTAAAAAGGTTTATTTTGGCTCACAGAGTTGAAGGTTTTTTTTTACTTATTTTTTTTTTATTGGTTGTTCAAAACATTACAAAGCTCTTGATATCCTATTTCATACATTTGATTCAAGTGGGTTATGAACTCCCATTTTTACCCCGTATACAGATCCTGCCTCTGTTTTCAAGTAGGCACATACACTCAGGCACAGAGAGATTAAATATTTGTCTATAAGGTTCAAGTAGAAACAAAGCCCTAGTTCTATTCAGGAAAACCTAGTAACTGGGGCTTGGCAAATGCTTTTTATTTCCTCATAATTTTGTTTTGTTTTTGGTATTGGGATTGAACCCAGGAGAACGCTACCTCTGAGCTACATCCCAAGCCCTTTTTTATTTTGAGATAAGTTCTCACTAATTTGCTTAAAGTCTCAATAAGTTTAACTAAGGCTGGTCTTGAACTTGGAATCCTCCTCCCTCAGCTTCCAAGGAGCTAGGATTACAGGTATGTGCCACCATACCCTGTTTGGCAATTACTTTTTAAATACAACACCAGCAGGGCAGGCACATGCCCACCCCACCCCCATAATCCCAGCAACTCACAAGGCTGAGGCAGGAGGATCGCAAATTCAAGGTCAGCCTTAGCAATTTAGCAAGGCCCTTAGCAACTCAGTGAGACCCTGACTTTAATAAAATATAAAAAAGGGCTGAGGGGCGGCTCAGCGGTTAAGCATAAGCACCCCTGCATTCAATCCCCAGTACTAAAAAAAAAGAAAAAGAAAAAAAGTAAAAACAACACCAAAAAGTAGGATCCATGAGTGAAAACACTGATAAGCTGGATGTCACCAAAACAGAAAACTTCAGCTCTGCAAAAGATCAACAGCTGGGCACGATGGCGCAGGCCTGTAATCCCAGCAACTCCGGAGCCGAGGCAGGATGGCAAGTTCAAGGCTGGCCTCAATTTGCTGAAGCCCTAAGCAACTTAGAAAGACCCTGTTCAAAATAAAAAAATAAAAACAGCTAGGGATGTAGCTCAATGGTTAAGTGCCCCTGGTACCAAAAAAAAAAAAGATATTCTCAATAAAATGAAGACAAGCTAGAGTGGAAGGAAATATTTGCAGAAAGCACATCTGATAGGGGCTGGGGATGCGTGCGTGTGGCCCAGGTTAGATCCTCAGCACCACATACAAACAAAGATGTTGTGTCCGCAGAAAACTAAAAAATAAATATTAAAATTCTCTCTCTCTCAAAAAAAAAAAAAAAAAAAAAAGAAAGAAAGCACATCTGATAAAAAAGAAAACTGGCACCTAGGGCTGGGGTGATGGCTCAGTGATAGAGCGCTTGCCTAGCACACGTGAGGTACTAGGTTCGATCCTCAGCACCACATAAAAATGAAATAAAGATGTTCTTCCACCTACAACTAAAAAATAAATATTAAAAAAAAAAAAAACTGGCACCCAATACATGCAAAACCTTGAACTCAACAATCAGGAAACAGACAATTCAACTATAAAACAGGCCAAAGACTTAACAGATACCTCATCAAAAAACAGATATACAAGTGGGCATGGTGGTGCATGCCTGTAATCCCAGCAGCTCAGGAGGCTGAGGCAGGAGGATCGAAAGCTCAAAGCCAGCCTGGGTAACTTAGTGAGGCCTGTCTCAAAATAAAAATAGAAAGGACAGGGGATGTGGCTCAGTGGTAAAGCACTTGCCTAGCATGTGTAAGATCCTCAGTTAAACTCCAGTATCAGAAAAGACAAAACAGATAACCAGCTTTTCCCTTCAGTGCCGCTGCTGAAGTGGCCCTGACTAAGGGAGCTCAGGCCTCAGGGCCCTGCCATGTGCACAGGAGGATCTTGCAGTCAGTCCACTTCCCAAAGAACTGAAATGGACGTAGCGGTTGGCCTGTGCCCTTCTGAGGGGATGAGGAAGTTGCTCGAGAACTCAACAAGGGCGAGCAAACTGGCAGAGCCATCAGGCTGGCAGGAAGAAAAGCGCCATCACACTGGGAAGGAGCAACGGAAGAGGCTGATGGCACAGATGGTCCTCACCAGGCTGAAACCGGAAAAAGGAAGGGCAAATGCACTGAGAAGCTGCAGGAACACAGTCACCTCAGTCACCTCACGTACAGCTCCACAGAAAACTGCCCAGACGAGAGGAAAGCACACTTAGCCCTGCACCATGGGGACGGAGGGAAAACCCACACCACTCCACCACCGGAGCCCCTGACAACGCCAAGGCTGGCGAGGATGTGCAGCAGGACTCTCTCTCATAGCTGGTGGGAATGCAGAAGGACTCCACAGACAGCCTGTGGTTTTGCCCAAGACAACACAGTCCAGCCTTGTGACCACACTCCTGGCATTGACCACTCATGGCAGCTTTACTTGTAATTGCCAAACTAGGAACAAACAGCACGCTTGTAGATGACAGGATAGAAAAACAGTGTGTACCAACAAGGGAGCACGGTCCAGCACTGAAAAGCAGCGCAGAGGTGGAGGGCATGCTCAGCAAGCGTGAGGCCCTGGACATGGCTCCCAGCAGGGCAGAAAAGAAAATGGGGGAAAGAAATGAAACACGTTACCACACTGTGAAAGATATGCAGGCCCCAACTGCACACTGTGAGTGACAGGCCGGGCTGGACAGTGCATGCTGCTGGCAAAACTGGAGCTGCCAGAGGCAGGGCAGGGTGCCCAGGAGAACACAGGGGCTTTCGGAGCAGCTCTAGACGTGAAGTGGACATGTGTCACTCACTGTACTTTGTCAAAACCCAGAGGGTGCTGGCATGAAGGGGGAGCCCAATGTCAACCACCATCAGCTGCCACAACATGCCACTTCAGTGCTCAATGTGGACACTAGAAACCTGGGGGGAGGCTGGCAGTGGGGGAACTCCATCTTCCCTCAATTCTTCCATAAATCTAATTACTCTAAATAAAGTGTATCGATTTTTTAAGTCTAACAAACCATCTAGTTACATGATCATATCAAAATCAAAGGCCACGAGATAATAAGCAATCAAAAGGGGAGAAAAGCTGTTAGAGCAACGTCCGTCGACGTGAAGGGACAGTGATGGCACCAAGGCTATGCACGTTAGGGAGGAGGAAAAGCACTGCAGGCCCACACGAGGGGAGCCCTGGAGAAGCAGCCTGCACAGGATCCAGGGCGCCCTCCAGGGAAGGCTGGGGCTGTGATGCTGTGAGGGAGTGTGCCTTCCTCAGCCTGGCCGCGTCCCACCACAGCAGCACGTGCTGGATTCACCCACACGACTTCCCTTCAAGCCCGAGGCCAAAGACCTGCCCAGACGGAGCGGGCAGGGCAGACAGCCCAGTCAGAGCCGGGAGAAGACTGTGCTGTAAGGACGTGACACACAGCGGCCCAACAAGGGCCGAGGTCAATGGCATTCAGCCGACTCTCACGAAGGCACTCGCCTGCTGGCTGGTGCAAGCACAGCACGCCATAGCCCTCTCAGCAACTCAGGAAACAGGAGGAGCAAACAAAAGACGTGAACAATTAAGGGACAGAGGAGAAGCAGGTCCACCTCCTGCTGCTTTGTGACTTTCCTGTAACTGTGAAATCAAGGGAGAAGTTTGACAAAGCGAAGTAGTAATGGAATATTCCACATAGTGTTAGAGTAACTGCCAACCTCAAACTGTATCTCAGACGTTCTTGAAATAAATAAAAAATTACAATAAACAATTTAGACATACATGTTTGACCATTTAAAAAACAGAGAGTATGGCAGGGCATGGTGGCACACACCTGTAATCCCAGTGAGTCGGGAGGCTGAACAGGACTCACAAGTTCAAACCAGCCTCAGCAACTTAGCAGGACTCTTGTCTCAAAATAAAAATTAAAAAGGGTGGGGATGTGGCTCAGTGGTAGGTCACTCTAGATCCCATCGCTAGTACCAAAAAAACAAAAACAAAAACAAAAAATCGAAGGCTAACGTTCATATCCCTGAAAAGACAAAAAGAACAAAGAAACTGGAGAAAAATATCTATAACATAAGACACAGAAGTATTTACTAAACTTAAAATAGGTCATCAAGAAGGGAATCCATCCTAGCACAACTTCGGGCCAGGATCTGAGTGGACGTGGCACAGAGGACAGAGGGCTCCAACCAGTGCTCCCTGCATGCACTACCCGCCTCATAGCCACATGGGGCCCAGGCAGTGGGAGAGCTGGGGGTAAGGGTGTCACAGACAATGCCTAATGGGAGAATCCAGTGACGGGTAAAAAGGATAGCTGGAAGGCAGAGGTCGGGACCAGGAGCACAGAGGCTACTGAGTAGGTCACCCGTGGGACAGCCGTGCCCACTGCCATGCATGCTGAGGACAGCTCTGGGCACCAGGCCCGTGGGAAGTACTACAGAGCCACACCCTCCCAGGACCAGAGGAGTGGCTGGCTCTTTTCCCAGCAACTGGGGATAGCTTCCTTTCTTCTTTACACTTTTGTTTGTTCCAAGTCTTCTTTAAAGAACATGCTTCAGTTTAATCACAGTAATTCTTAAAAGATGATGAGTTAATAAGAAGGGTCCATCCAGAGAGCACAGCTAAGACAACTAGAGCTCAAAAGTAAGGGCCACATCACACAGCAGAGCATTATGTGGCCAAGGGCCGTACCAGCCTGGGTGTTCAGCCTGGGTGACCAGAACAGGGCCACGCGCTCCACACAGCTGCACCTGCCTGTCAGGTCAGAAGCTGCCTTGGTGCTCAGGGCCTGCACCAAGATCCTTAGAACATACTCCTGAATGACTCAGGGAACAGAGAAGAACTCAGAATAGAAACGGAAACACTTAACCAAGTGATAGCTCAAAACTTATTCCCAGCACCAGCTGCGTGTTCAAACAGAAGAAACCTGAAAGTCACTTATCTAAGTATCCAAGTTAGAAAAACAAAGTAGAAAGACAATAATCAAGAGCAGAAACAGACGAGAAGTAAACAGACATCCTGGGCAGAACTGAAGACTAACGATGGCTTCTTCCAAAGGCTCAGCAAGTGTCAGGAAGGACATGAACTGCTCAAGTGGGACAGTGGGACAACTGGGCCATGTCCCACACCAGCTGAGATGGAAATTCCCCACACTGATGCGAAGAGCACAAAGTCCTTACAGTCCTCCATCAGAGAAGGCAGATCTACAATTAAAAATCTCTGAGACAAGAGGGCTGGGATGTGGCTCAGTGGTAGAGCACTTGCCTAGCATGCATGAGGCACTGGGTTCGATTCTCAGCGCCTCATAAAAATAAAATAAAGATAAAAAAAAAAATCTCTGAGACAACTCTGGGCCCACATGGATTCTCAGTGAATTGTTATAAACATATAAGGGAGAAATAGCATAAACATGGCATTATTGCTTATTCTTCCAAAGAGTATTTAAAAAAGCATTCTCACTGGCTTTATGAGTCCAACATTATCTTAACAGAAGTTGATAAGGACATTAAAAGAAACAAAAATTACAGTTTCTCCCATAACCACAGATGTAAATATGTTAAACAAAACATTCTTTAAATTAAATTCTGCAATATAAAAGAACAATACACCTTGGCAAAGTTGATCAGATTTAACATTCAAAAGCAAATAATTGGCCAGGCACGGTGGCACACACTTGTAATCCCAGCAGCAGAGGCAAGAGGATCAAGAGTTCAAAGCCAGCCTCAGCAACTTAGCAAGGTGCTAAGCAACTCAGTGAGACCTGTCTCTAAATAAGATACAAAATAGGGCTGGGATGTGGCTCAGTGGGCGAGTGCCCCTGAGTTCAATCGCCAGTAAGGGAAAAAAAAAGAAAGAAAGACAGAACAATGAAAATAAGCAAAGAACCTGCAGAATCTGGGTGCCCTGTAATGACCCTAGAACACAGCAATGTCACACCTATGCCCACACCCACAAGAATGGGTACCATGTGCCTCCAAAAACAAGTACAGAATATTCACAGAAGGATGTTTCATAAAAACAGACAATGAAGCTGGGCTTAGTGGTGCATGCCTCTAGTCCAGCTACGGAGGCCAAGGCCAACCTGGGTAACACAGTGAGGCCTCAGCTCAAGAAAAAGGACCAGGAGCAAGTGTTCATAATACACGGGGGCCACGGGGCGGTGGGGGGATGTGGCAACTGCACTCAGCCAACAGTTGCCATTGTCCCCAGCTCACACACACCAGGAATGGGATGGTGCACCTGCAGGATGCCACAGGCAGCAGCTTGAAGCAAACAACGGGAAGCTGGAGCGGGAGGAAAGGAGGAGAATCACAACCCTTCTGAATTACGGCTGAGGGGTCCTCAGCCCCACATATGCACTGCTGAATGCAGGGACCACAGAAATCCCCATGCTCAGACAGTCCATTCTCCACAGCAGCCCGGCGTAGGTAGCTAGGTCTATGCCAGAGAATGACGTCTCCAGCCCAGGCCCTCCTCACCTGATTTCCACTGCTCTGTAGTCTGGACAGTGCTTGTGGAAAAGCCTCAGTGCCTGCATCACTGCCGAGGTGCATTCCACGTACGTGTAGTCGATCATGATATCCCCTGGCAGGGGTAGGGGGGATGAGGCCTGTGACTTGCTGCACTGCCCAGTGGACCCACAATCCAGTCCAAGTGACCATCAGCAAGGGCAGCACAGCATGCAGATCCTATGCCTAGGCAGGACTCCCTTGTGGCTCAGGCTGCGTGGTTCAGGGCCCAAGCAAGGCTTGCTCAGCTGTGAGGTATGCAAGGTAGGGCAAAGAGGGGTGCTGCCCAGGACAAGGGACACACAGAAAACAGTTGCATCCCTCCTCCAAAGTTTGACAGGTTGAGGAGTGAGATGACAGAGGCCACCAAGGAGGTGTATAGCAGGTGCCCCAAGGTCACTCAAGAGCACAGCAGCATGCAGACCTGGTCCAGCAGCCCACGGCATACACCACAGGCTCCCACACAGTGCCACAAGTGCTGTGAGCAGCATGAAGCCTCTGAAGATGCACAGCAGTTCCACACAAGCAAATCTGCACCATCAAGGGCCAACCAGGCTGAGCCAGGGAGTCCCGTGAGAATCCCACCAGTGGCCCCAAGACAGAGCCATAGCCCTTTCATCCAAAACCCAAGGACCCTGCCACCCCAACTAGGGAGAGGTCCTCAGGCTCTGCCAGCACCTGGGGCCCAGATCTGTGCACTGTGCTTCTGGTCAAACACTCACCAAAGACCTCAGATGGGTTCAGCAGCTCCAGCAAGTGCCCCCCACGCTTGGTCTCATAGGTGGCGAATCCTCCGTCAGGATTCCTCATGTTCAACAGCTGAAACCAAGAGCATGCTCAGAGTCCACAGGCCAAGATGGAGCTTTCTAGAAGCACCCCAGGGCTGAAAACCAGGAATGAGAGAGGGGACAGGGAGATGGTGTGCATGCTGGGCAAGCCCTTGGGTGCCCGGTACAGTCGCTACAGCCACAGCAGTCAGGGCCTCACATAGCCGCCCAGAGACAGGTGCTCATCAACTCAAGAGTCACTTCAGTGTTGGAATGGTGCAGAGCTCCAAGAGGTACAGAAGAACCGGGCTGCTCAGAGGACAGCACAAAACCAGCAGAAGTTCTTATCTTTCTTCCTTGTACCAGAAAGGACCACCATCCCTCCCAAAGGAGGCTCACATGGATGCACAGCAGGTCCTGACACTCAGAGAAGGGTCAGGAGCCATATGGCTTCCCTTGGACCCGTGGCCAGGCAGGCACCAGCTCCTGCAGCACAGGGCTCTGTGCACACAGCCAACCAGGCCTCATGGGCCAGCCAGGGTTCCAAGGTCACCTAAGCATCCGCTTCCACAGCTGGCATCAGCTGAGCCCTGGGGGTGGAGAGAGATCAGAGTGTCCTGGCGGGATGGGGCAGGGCCTCACCACAGCCACAGCATCGCAGAGCCTCTGTCGGGGGATGTGCTGGGTGATAGAGGGACACTTCTCCTGCAGGAGCAGCACAGACTTCAAGGCCTCGGCTGTGCAGTCAGCGACAATCCAGCCGCAGTCCAGCGTGCTGAAGCAGAAGCCGCCCTGCAGAGTGGGAACATGAGCCCCCTGCCTTGACCTCTCTCAGAGTCACCAGTCAGGTCACTGTCCATCTGGACAGACCTACAGCTCTAGCACAGGGAGCCCCAAGGCTGAAGCCCCACGCTGGGCACTCTCAGATCTCCACTCAGGATTTTAATGCCATGAAAAGGCAGCGGCTGTCCATACACTATAAGAAGGCAAGCCTCAGGTCCACAGCCTGCACCCAGAGTTGGGAGCCTAGCACCAGCTCTGCATCCCTTCTTCCCTCTGCCTTCCCCTCAACACTCTGGCTCATATTCAGCCCTTTACTCAACATCTGTGTGTATTATGCCACCAACTGCCCCGAGGCATGGCCACATGTGTGCACGGACTGCCCCACAGCCTTGGCGACTCAAGCACTGGTCCCCACACCAGGCATCTGCAGAACAAGAAGGCCGAGGACCCAGGGAGAGCTCTCCTCGAAGGGAAGGACCAGCTGAGCTGGGGTGTGGGTGGGCTATCCAGACATACCTTGTTCATTTGGCGGTAGTACTTCTTGTAGTCAGGAGGGTTGTCGGGGACCTGGGCAGAATGGACAGCACATGTAGAAACTGGACAGGCACATGGCCACAGGGCCACACTACTGTCTGGGAACCATAGTTCCAGCCAGCCTCTGCCACCACCAGTACATCAAGGCACATGAGGCAAAGCTGTGTAGCCCACAGCCATGGCTGCCACTGCTGGGCAAGAGGCTCAACCAAAAAGCTGGACATCCACTCTGAAGCCCCAGCCACACAGACTCTCTACTCCTGAGCCAACAGCTCAGCTTGGTGGGAACACAAACGGGTCTGTGTGTGTGTGCTACATTCTGTTCAGTGCACTTCTGGGCAGCAGTCAAAAGCAGGCCCTGCTGTAGGAAAGGTGCAGTGCAAACAGCTCCACCAGCCCTAGACAGACACAGATGGTGGCCACATGAAGGCCCCTGAAGCAGCATCCTAGTGAGATCTGAGGAGAAGAGGCAGGGCACTGCAGGTAGGCGCTCCAGGTAGGGGTCGCCATTGGAACCAAGGCTGGAAGTAGCTACTGTGGGCGCTACCCTAGGGCAGGGTATGGGGGGCTAGCACAGGAGAGCAGGACATGATGGGGCCTGCAGAACGGGGTGGCAGGCAAGAGTGAGAGACACTGAAAACATCCAAGTGGAGACTTATGGTAGTATGACTGATCTAGCAGGACAGATGGCAGCAAGGTCTCGGGAGGAATGCCACTGGTTAGAGTCCTCCACTGGCATGGGATGCCTCAAATGTGCTGGGGGCATGAACAGGATGAAGGGCTCGGGGAGGCAGCTCCTGATGATACCTGGGCTAGCCAGCCTCTGCACACGGCCACTCCAGCACGAAGGCAGAAGCTATCAGTTGGTGGTGATGGGCCACTGCAGGCCATGGCAAGGGCTGCCCTAAGGTGACTAGGGTGGACAGAGGAGACCTAGGGGCTAGAAAGGGCAGGGTGGGGTGACTGAGAAACCAGCCTGGGGAGGCAGGGCAGAGGGACGAAGAGCCATGGGCCTCACCTGTGACAGCCGCAGGAACTCATGTGCCTTCTGCAGGCAGGACACAAACTCTGGCCTGTGGTGAGCGCCTGCCTGGGAGACAGCAGGACAGCATGGCTGAGCCAGTTCCCAGCTAAGCTGGTGACAGCCCGCCCCACGGACAGTCACCTTGACAGTCTCCAGAGAGTGCTAGGGCTTCCCGCTGCACTGACCTCTAAAAGACCAGTGAGTCGTGATAAAGGAAGAATTGGTCAGAAGGGATGATCCCACAGATGCCAGGGCCAACATCTGTGTGGGATTCCACCAACGTCCTCCACTTCCCCTCTGTGCCTTCAGCACAGAGGCACCCTCTTTCTTCCCAGCACATGCCTGAAAACTTGTACAAGCTTGTACTTGTACTTATTCTAGAGGCCCCAGACCAACTGGCTCAGGGGTCACCTGCCTGTGGCTCCCTATGGCAGGGCCAGCACCTCTGCAGCATGTCACACTCTGGAGCCAGGCTAAGGGGACTCTCAAGGACAATGGGTGGTCAGCTGTGCTATGACCCTTAGGTGGACACATGGCCTGTGCACACAGGAAATCAGGTGGAGGGTGCAAAGGAGATAGTCACATACCTCAAGCAGAGCTTGGATGGCAAATGCGGTGTCCCAGATCTGTGAGCCATTGGTACCCTAAACACAAAGGAAGAGTGGTGGCAGAAGCCACCAGCAGCACCCATCCACCTTCCACATCCCAGGATCTGAGGGGGTCAGAGGCTCCTGCCCTGCTGACACCCACACCAGCTTCTGAGACCTGGGCACCCTCATAGCCAATGAAAGCACAAGGTCCTGCAGACAGGAATGGGTGATGAAGACCCGCCTGCTTCCACAGGCCCCAGCCAGGTCAGCCACTCACTGCACTTCTATAACCCACAATCCCACAAGGGCTCCTCCATTCCCATAAAAGCAGTGTACCCCGCCATGGAACAGTCAGAAACACTCCCCATTTCCTACTACACCTGGAGGAGGGGAACCCAACACAGACACCAGCTTAAGCTGGAAGGCCCACTTCAAATCCCACCTTGAGAACTGGTTTCCAGACCATACCCCAGTCTCAGTACAGGAGGCAGGTGGCCAGATCCCAGTGAGTTTCTTCAGGGATCTCTAAAATGTCTGACAGAAGCCTAGGCTTCCACCCCACAGGGCAGTCATAGGCCCCCAGCTCTCCCTGGACTCATCAGGGGCCAAGGACCAAAATCAGCCGCCTCTGCCCAGAAAGGAACACATCTGCTATCCGTCTATCAACCAGAGTCCCAGGAAGAATCTGGAAAGACACCATGTGCTATGTCTTTCCCTGGGTGGGCAGCCACACGTGTCCCCACCCACACTCTTTGGGTTCCTGCAGAGAGGAAGTGCTGTGGTACTCCCCCTCTGGCCACACCCCACCGGCCCACAGGCTTCTCCCCTACCCAGGACTGCAGAGGAAGACTCCCCAGAATGATCCAGGAGCTGAGGACACAGAGCTCCCAGCTGCCAGAGGGACAGCCACATGGAGAGGCCCACACCACCCAGAGCCACCCTCTCGTCACAGTAATGGACGAGAACGTCTGCAGGGTCTGAGCCACGTTGTTGGAGGGGCTAAGCCGCCCTGACCAACAGGGCCAAGAGCAAACACTGATGCTACAGATGCATGTGCCAGAATGTGTGGTGACCAGAGCCCAAGGTGCCAGGAGGCTCCCAAGGCCCTGCACAGACACAAGGACCGCAGGGCAGCTTCTCCTCCCACTGCCAGACTGATCCTGGGGAGGACTACTTCTGAGTCTTAGTGAGCCCAAAAGGATAAAAAAATAAAGGGCAAGACTGTTGCAGAGAAGCCAGCAGCCGCAGCCCCCAGCCCTTACCTGCATTTTCATGCCGTCCAGACCCAGCCTGTGAAGACGAGAAGCCCGTGTGAGACAAGCAGGGAGCGGGAGGGCACCAGTTAGTGACGGCCACGCTGGGAGGGAGCCTGGGCCCAGAGCACCCATGCCCGTCCCTGAGACCTGCCAGTGGCCTTAGCGCTGCCCAGCTGGGCTCATGGGCACAGGGCACACACGGCAGGAAAGAAGTCAACAGTTTCCCCAGCAGGGGGGCATGGGAGGCCCCGAGACCAGGTCACCCCTTCGGTCCTCACACAGCACAGCATGAGGCAGGATGGCCTTAGGAGCTCAGGGCTTCCTACCAAGGTCCCCTGACTGTCCCACCTCAGAGGACAGTCCAGGGAGACAGGCCCACGGGTCCCCAAGCTTCTTCACACCAATCCACACTTGCTCCCAGCTCTCCACAGGCTCCCTGGCTCAGCCTTCCAGACCAGCCCAAGACAACCTCACCAGGGCTCCTGGTCCAGGCACCCAGCGTCCCTCACTAGACACTGAGGGGTGACCCTACATCACCCTGTGTGTCTGCAGTCAGCACCCAACTTTGCCACCTCCCAGCGGCACTCACCAGAGAAAATCTGGGATCCTAGAGACATGCTCCTGGAAAGCAGAGGAGGCCGGCCCTTCCACAGACCAGCGCACAAGCATGTTGATGGTCTTTGAGATCTACGGAAGACACAGCCATCAGGGCCTGCCCAAACACACTCCAGGGCCCAGCAGGACCTTCTGTGTTAACAGGAGCTGGGTCAGCTGAGGTCACCAGCAGCAGGGGGTGTGAAGAAGGGATTAGGCACCATCAGGGGCTTATCTAGATCCTATGGGGCTGGCCCACCTCAGAAGACTGGCGGCCATCACAGCCCACCTCACTACCCCTACTGTCTGCTAGCTGTGAGCCTGCCTTCATCTGGCTCCCCACCAGTCCCATTTTCTCTGGTCAGTATGCCCTGACCATGGGGCATATATAGCTGCCTTATGCTCCTTAAGGTCCCTCAGTATGCATATAACCAGTATCCACCAGCCCCCAGCCCCAGGAAGCAGAGCAGGCTGTGAAGGCAAGGCATGTGGTACAGTCGGTGGAGAGAGCCAAGGAAAAAGCAAGGGCCCTGCTACTGCCATCCTAGGGCGCCTCAAACCCTGCAACCACAGGGCGGGTGTGGATCATCTGGGCTGGGGACCAGGAAGGAGACAGGAGAAGAAAAGCTGGCTCAAAAGCACAGATGGCCCCAAGGAGCAGGCGTCTACATGCAGGTAGGAGGGCAGACTGTGCCTACGTGGGCAGCTTCACCAAGCCCAGGGCACAGGGGTGAGGGTAGGAGTCCTCCACACATTTGAGACCAGGTCTTGTCCCAAGTAGAGGTGTGCTGGGTTAGAGGGAGAGCCCCTACTCCCAGTTCCACAGAGACGGGGAGGGGCAGGGTACTGACCGGGCCAATGCTGAGGCACTTGGTGAAGCGGTCGTCTGCAGCAATGTGCTCGTATAGCAGTTGGACTGCCCGCCGCCGCAGGCTGGGGCTGTGGTAGCGCTCATACAGGTTGAGGAGGGCTGTGGGCACCAGAGAGCAAGGCCGGCCTAGCCCACAGCTCTGCACAGCACACCCACTGCCTCCCGCAGGAAAGCATAACCTCTCCTGTCCAGGAGGAGCTACTTCACATCTCCTGCTGCCCTGCTCCACTGCGGTGACATTTAGGGGCACCCCACCCCATAGTGCAGGGCAGGGCTGCAAGAAGGGTGCTCAGTGGAAGAGGATGATGAATGGCCCCTTGGAAGGCACCCACCATATGTGACGCGCAGCAGCCAGCTGTGTGGTGTGTACTGCTCTTCATGGGCCACGTTGTTCCTCTGTGCTGGCCAGTTGATGCTGGCATAGTCCTCCACATAGAGCTCCTGGGGACAGGGTCATCTGAGCCACTGGAGGTGAGAGGGTATAGGACTGCCTCCCAGAAACAAAGGCCACCTAACTCCAATCAGGGTGGCCTCCAACCGCCACCTTCAGGGCCCTGGGTTCACCTGCACCTTGAGGTGGGGCATACCCAAGAAAAGACAGGGTGTGAAGGCCAGGCCACTGTCAGCCTCAGCCTCGCCAGAGCCACTGAGGAGCTATTCTACCTCTGAGAGCTACTTCCCCACCCTCCCCTCCTTCTAAAGGGCAAAGTCCAATATACATTCTGCAGTCCAACCCCATCTCAGGGCCACTTCCAAGGACAAAACTGCAAGTATGGGTGAGGGTTCATGTGGTTAAATCCCAGGGGGACCCCAGCCCTGGAGGCTGGCAAGGTCCCTCAGGATCAGAGGACTCACCTGGCGGAGGCTCTGGACCAGTGGGTCCTCTGAGGCACTGAGCCGGGTGGCGTAGCAGTAGCTCATGGGGAGGTAGACCTGCCGACAGTGGCACCAGAGTGTGGAGGGGTGCGCGGGCATCCAGTCAGGAAACAGCCTAGGGACAGCATGTGTCAGTGGCAGACCCCAGGACACAAGCCCAACCCCCTGCCAGCCTCAAGGCCAGGACCCTTCCGAGCATGGGCAGCAAGTAGATGGCTATAAGGTCATGCTGGTGCATGCTGGCATTCATAGCTATGCCCCCAGGGTGCAGCAGGCCTGTGTGTTCACCCTCCACGGAGCTCATGTCCCCTGCCTCTAAGTCCCACAGTAACACAAGACAAGGGAAATGATATGGGGGTCTACAGAACCCTGGGATATGTGCAACTTTTCTAAAAACAGAAAACTACCTGCAAATTAAAGTTACTTTAAAAAGTATGTTTTCAAAACTTTAGGCCTGTGGGCTTTCCCAGCTTGGGTCTTTGTCTCTCCCTGATGGCATAGCCATTCCAGCTGCTCAGGCAGCATGCACCTGGCTGTCCCACACTCTCCTCTGGACCCCTATCCTTATGCATTGGAGAGTCACAGGAAGCTGCGCAAGCTGAGTGCCCCTGCCAGCCTCCCACCTAGAGCACCAGGCCTCTGCCACCTCTACCCTTCCTGGGCCTGTCCACTCACTCCAGAGCACATCTCAAAAACTGGATAGCACTTCCGGCTTTTCTGCAATGGGAGTGGCTCAGGGTCTCTGGTCCATCCCACCCCACCCTTCACCCTCTAACCCACCCCCAAACCAACTCCAGCAAAGATCTGTAGCAATGTTGTGACTACAGATCCTGGAACTGTGGGAACACAGGCTAGCCACCCGCTTCTGCCCCAGGGCCTGTTCCTCACACAGGAGTGTCCAACCTGGCCAGGTGCCCATAGTAGATTACTGAATGCCAGCCTGACCCAGAACACCTCAGGTGTCCCCAGCAGAAGCAGTTCTGTCCAACCTCCTGTCACTCAGTGTCTACCCTCCCTCCCACTTGTCACCACTCAACCTGGGGTGGTGTTAAGCCCTCAGGCCTTGCTTTAGGACCCTGAGGCTCACTCTTGAGCCACCCCCTTCCCCTCCTGCCTCCTCCCACCAAAGTCATCTTCCATAGGACCCTCGACCTGTTCCCATAGCTCTCCCAGGAAGACAGCAGGGGCTCTTCCTGGGCTCTGTGCAGTTCTGAGGGCCTCATCTCCTAAAATGTATAACACCAGGAGCAATTTACATGCCAAGAATGTTTTCCAGGGAGAGGGTAATATCTTTCAAGATCTCACAAAACATTAACATTGACTCTGCTGGGCAAATGGTAGGTGGTTCTGTTAAAACAAACTTAAGGGCTGGGTATGCAGCTCAGTGGCAGAGTGCTTGCCTAGCACACACGAAGTCCTAGGGATTGAACCCAGGACCTTGTATGTCTAGTACTTTCTGAACCGCCAAGTGGGAATACAGCTTAGGCTTGGTCCAGAGAGGGTAAAAAGGGAGGCCGGCTTCTCACACCCTCACCACCTTCTCCAGGTGCATATAGACATGGGCTGCCATGTGCATCTGGGCCCATCCCTCACCCAACAGTTTCTGAACTTTCTAAGCATTCACTATAAACCAGACAAGGGGAAAGAGAGTAACAGTGATTTGTCTGACCACGGAGCCTGGGCGATGGGCACCTCTTTCCTCTTGTATCGTGCTCAAGATTCCCCATAATCACCAGATATGACCTCTTGTCTACACCATAAAACCCATGCTTCCTACTGAGCCATGCGATTCTGTAGTCAGCCCAGCAGCACCCCCACACCTGCCATACATGTGGCCTATAGCCTGAGTTGGTACCCCCTTCCTGTCCAGCAGGAATCCCCTTCCATCCATCTGTGGGGCTCAGCATAGGAAAGGCCTCTGCTAAGAGCATGATCCCCCCCCCACCCCATCACTCCACCAGAGAAGGAAGTGTCACTAGCAGAAAGCAGGCCTACCACATCTCAGGGAACAGGGTGTTGAGGCCTTCCCAGCTGTAGACGTTCAGGACTGCCAGCCAGAACTTCCCCCAGGAGGGGATAGCCACAGCACCACCTGGGAAGAAAACAGGCCCACATACCTGTCCTGTCAGCAGAGCCCACCCTCCTTGTGAAGACTGGCTCACAACACTTACATGTCCCCTTCTTATATGAATTGAGGGAAGCCTGCCACAGATCCTGCAACTCCCAGAGGAGAAGCAGGGTCCAGAGCCACCCAGGACATCATAGCTGATGGGTGGAACCAATGGCTTTCCCAGGAGCAAGCATGTCTAACAGCAGGAGAGCTCTTTGCAGCCCTTACCCTTAGGAAGGAGCATATGAAGGCAGCTACCTAGGAAGAAGGGGGATGTGTCATTGCTCAGGCAAGAGATGGGCCCAGATACCCATGATGGCCCACATCTATACGCGCCTGGAGCAGATGGTGAGGGTGTGAGAAGTTGGACTCCCTTGTCTCCCTCTCTGGACCAAACCTAGGCTGCCCCAGCCATGTATTACTATATATTCCATGTATATTTAACACATAGTCCGGCACAGGTGAAAACGGGCCAGACCCCAGAGCAGATGCAACACTTATGGCCCCACATCACAGCACACAGAAACATTGACTTGAACAAGTTTTATGAGGAGGCCACCCCAAACCCAGGTGTGCCAAATTCAAAAAAGACTCAAGAAGCTACCAGACAAAGGATGGCCCAAACTTATTCCTCCACCAGGAAGGGAATTGCACCTTGGGGCCCCAGACAGTAACCCTGTGACTTGTAGTCAATGCCACCAAAGGCTGACAAATATCTGAAGGGAGAATTCAGGGTCTCATGAGAATGTGTACAGGACACTTTAATTGGCCTGGGAGAGCAAGAAGAAATGAAAAAAAGACATTGAGATGCTAGGTAAAGAATAAGTAAGGCAACAGGGTGGGGGGACTTAGAATGAAAGGATGTGGAGTGTGAGAGCCCTGAGGAGGGAAGGGGCTGAGGTACTGACCAGAGGCCCTTACGTGTGGAGCAGAAAGCATGACAGAGAGGACGGGGTGCAGAAAGTCTGTAGGGGCAGGGCCACACCAGGCTCTGCATTGCAGCACTGTGAGCTACACTTTGTTCTCAGAGCAGCTGGAGCCATGGAGCCTGCCCAAGGCTGCAATGGCCTTCAAAACCGAAAGGAAAGGGCAGAGGCAGCCAATGCCCCCAGGAGAATCAGAGTCCAGAGCTGCCTATGGCTGGGCTGCCTCCAGAAGGTATGTCCTGCAAGTACCATATCAACATGTCGCTTTTAACCCTTTGCCAATTCATGACACCATCAGAATCATTAAGTCTTTTTAATTTGAAGAGCTGACCATTTCCACATGTTTTTGCTTTGACACATTCTTGTCCACATACTCCGTCCAATGTTTCAGCTAGAGCTATGTCTTTGATTCTCTCACCTGCAAGAACCTGTCAACCCAATGCCACATAAACCCATTATGTGCACATGCTGTGCAGCCTGTACCTTTCTGGTGAAGAACGTTCCGGGCTCGCACCAGGTCAGGATCATCAGGCCCAATACCCAGGATTCTGAGAGCCACATAGTTGAGTGCAGTCCCAAACACTGTGGACTTGTCTTCAATGTGCCTATAGGATCAAAGGTAGAAAACGACCTCTAGTTATCACTTCCAAGAAAAATAGTAATGCTGGTAGTGAAGTTTGCCTAGAAAAGGAAGAATGTGAAAATACTTTCCTCTGACATGACATCACAACTCAGGAAGTACCACTCAGTTATCCCCAGGAGCTTGCTCAACTCCCAAGATGATGGATCTGTACCCAAGCAGGACCCATCTGCCCTCTGCTCACTTCCCATCCAAGTGGACGTGTCTGTCCAAGCCCACTGTGGCAGGGGAACCACACCCAGGAGGACTAAGCTGTCTTCCCAGAATGTGCACCAACCAGGAAAGCAAACTGGGATGAGGCCTGCTGTGCCCACCTGCATCTGCCACCACCCCAGAATCAAAGGCAACTTTCTTCTATGATGAAACACAGATGGCTTTCATAGGGCAGTAGGTCTCAGAAGTCCCCACCAGCCATGAAACCCAGCCAGAGCACAGGTGTGAAATGAAGCCCAGCACCAGCCTACTCCTCTCCACCCAGGTCCACAGCCGCAGTCCCCTCACCTTTCAATAGCAGCCTGGAAACCGAGCAACACCTACCCAAGTTACATGCATGCACACACACATACACGTGTGCAGCCAGGTATACTCACAGGCCCCAGCCACCATCGGGGAGCTGTACTGATCGCAGGTACCGTATCATCTCCTCCTTGTATCCAGCTGGCAGAGGGATGTGTGCTATGTGGCACGTGATCAGGAGGCCTGCATGGCAGGAAGGATATTCCTCACTGGGAGCAGGTGCTCCGCGCTGCTAAAACCGGACCCTTTTCCTCCTGAGGACCCACACTGAGAGGAAGCTGCCCCCATGGATCTCCTTCCCATGGAAACAAGCCCAGGAAGGCCATTCTTCTTAGGGACTTTGGGACAGGATTCAAGGGAGCAGCAGCAGAGGTGGTGCTCCCACCCAGGACCTGCAGAAGCTGCCAGGCTACCCCTGAGTCACAGAAACACCAAACACTGCACCAAGTCTTAAAGAGGCCACCCACAGTGACCTGAAGGCCTGACAGGGCCATGGTTCGAGATCAGTGGTGGACAAGGGAGGCCAGTCTTGCTTTAACACCTGTGTTCTTCTGTTTTGAAAACTTTTTAGTGGGGGAAACAACACTATCAACAAGGCCCTTTGTTCCCAGCCTGGTCTTCCTAGTATGCTGCTCTCTACCCCCGTGTCCTAGCACAAGAACAGTCTCAGAGCAGAGTTTCTAATCACACCTGTATTTGTGCAAGGATTCAGTCCACTAAAACAGAAAGATTGCGTGTCACTAGGGAAGAGGGTCCTAGCTGTAGATCTCCTACATTATAACACTGAGTGCCTCTTCAGAGAAACACTTCCAGGATACAAGATAGTCTTGTATAGCCAGACCAGACAGTGCCCAGGGGTCATACCCCTTGCCAGCCCAGACCTGAGTTCCCACTGCCACAACTCCCTCACATGCCCTTTCAGTGTGAGTTCACAGCAAACATCAAGCACTCACATGGACACCAACTCCCCTCACACCACTCTGCCCACCTACAACACCTTGGCATAGTTTGGGCCCTCCATAGAGTTCCCCTCCCCTCAGCACTGGGACTCAAAAGCCTCCTCCCCAGTTCCCCTGGTCCCCATATCAGAGTGCCTCCACTTCCGTCCCAGCACCAGAAGCAGGGTGACTGGGACTCTGGGAAACCCTCCCCATCTCTTCCCGTGCACTCATCTGTTTCACCAAGAACATGGACATGAAAAAAAAAAAAAAAAAATAGAACCCCAGGATGATCCAGGGCAGTCTTGCCCACTGGCTGGGACAGCAAGTTCCTACCTGGAAGGAGGAAGAGAGGGCCACCGTAATCACCTGCCCAGTGCCCATCCTCAGCCTGCAGTCCCACATAAAATGTTACTCCATTCAGAGCCCCTTCACGAGCTGTGTGAGCTTTGGGCAAGTCCTTAAAATAACTGCTCTGCAAAGGGATAAAAGAAATGAGAGTTGAAGGGGACTGCTGTCCAGAGGAGCCCTCCTAACCCACAGCCCAAGTCAAAAAAAATGAGCGTAGATTACTTTAAAAGTTCCAGCTATTTTAATCAAGTATGAAGACAGTTTAATACCTGAGTACAGTATGGTTCCACATTCTCACAATTTTACTATTCAGTCTCCTGCAAACTTCTTCACAACTTCTCTAAGATGTGTGTGTGTGTGTCTTCTTTTTTTTTTTTTTTTTCCTATTGATACCAGGGATTGAACCCAGGGGCACTTTACCACTGAGCTATATCTCTACTCCTTTTTACTTTAAATTTTGAAACAGGATCTCTCCAAGTTGCTTAGAGCCTCACTACAGTGCTGAGGCTGGCTCTGAACTTGTGATCCTCCCACCTCAGCCTTCTGAGACACTGGGATTATAGGCATGTGCCACTACCCTAGGCTCTAAGATATCTTGAACACAGTACCTGGAGTGTGAACAGGGCACTGACACCCACTTGGGCCTGGAACTCCTGCCTTTCTCAGAAAGGGTCCAAAGGACTGCAGGCACAGCAGCTCCCCAGAAAGAGGTCTGGTGTTTGCTAGAGGTCAGGGTTGGCAAGAAGCCAGCCCCTGTGTACACTACCACTGAGATTAGCTGAACTTCTGTATATGGATGAACATAACCAGAACATGAGATCAAAGAACTTCTTTTTGTGAATAAATAGAAAAGTCACAACCACCTTTTGCAATTCTTCTGTATATCCAAAATTATTTCAAAATAAAGTGTTCAAAACAAAATTCTGGCAATTCCTTGCAGGGGTGGGGAATGAAGGGGCTGAAGCAAAGAGGCCGCTTCTGAAACAGACTGAAATTAAGGACCCCTCTAAAACAGCAATTTCCTCGTGCTGAGAATAAAGTGCTGACAGGGCTGCAACCCCCTGGCCTGATGGCCCGGCGCTGTGGCTCGGGAGCGGGTGCCACCGGCGAGCGGTCACTCACAGTGTCCAGCCCCAGGGAGTGGGCCTCCAGGCCGGTCTGCTGGCGGCCAGCGTCGTCGTCCTGGCCGCAGAACGTCCACGTCTGCCGCCCCAGCTCATTGCGGAGCCGCCAGCGGCTGAGGTCGGTGGCGGGCTCGGTTTTGTAGGGTCCCCCTCGGCGCCGCAGACACCTGGAGGAGCAGCGCAGTGAGCGCCCGCCCCGCCGCCCCGCCCGGCCCAGGGGCGCCCACCCGGCTCCGGCCCGCGAACCCGCCGCCAGGGCCGGGGGACTCACGTGCCCTCCGTCATGACAGCTCCGCGCTCCGCGGAATCACCGCGACCCGCCACCTAGATCTGAAGGCACATCCCCGCCCCGCGCACTGCGCAGACGCGCGCCTCTGCTGACTGCACTGCCGAGTGGCCCGATGCCGCGCAGCCAATCAGAGCGCCACCAGCCGGGCTCCGCGCGCCAGCTGCCGCGCTGGTGGGGCGCACGACAAAACACGCGGCCGGGGCGGAGCCTCCGGGGAGGGGCGGGGCGCTAGGGGCGGGACTTGCGGGAGGGTCCTGCGAGGCGGGCAGCCCGGACTGGGACCTAAAGGGCGTGGCTAAGGGATCCAGTGGGCGGGGCGAGGACGGTGGGGGCAGTGGGCGGGGCCAGCTCTTCCGGTACCTTCAGTCGCGGCGTCGGCGGGGCGACCAGGAGGCTTGTGAGGAGGGTCCACGGGGTCTGGGAGACAGGAATTTGGGAACGACCTCAGATTCCGAGAGCCTCGGGGGTGGCGGCGGGCAGTGTAATCACAGTGTAATCACTGTGGCCTGAGGTGAGTGCGGGAACGTGGGGCTGGAACCCTGGGTCAAGGGGGATGGAGCTCGGAGATGGTGGGGCGGGAGATGAGGGGCCGGGTGATGAGGAGGGGGCGGGAGATGAGGGGGGCAGGAGCCCGGGGTCGAGAGGGCGGGAGATGAGGGGCTGGGAGATGAGGAGGGGGCGGGAGATGAGGAGGGGGCGGGAGATGAGGGAGGGCGGGAGCCCGGGGTCGAGAGGGCGGGAGATGAGGGGCTGGGAGATGAGGAGGGGGCGGGAGATGAGGGGCTGGGAGCCCTGGGGTCGAGAGGGCCGGAAACCGGAAATGGGGGGCGGGAGCCCAGGGGTCGGGTGGACGGGTTCGGGGGACCTCTGGGGTGGGCCGGAAGTTGGGCACCCCGGCCTCCAGCAGGACCAGCTGCCCCGCCCGCCCACATCCCGGGAGGGGGCCCGAGGTGCAGAGAGCAGGAACCTGGTCTCCCACCTGGAGCCCTGCACCAGGTGAGCGCAGGTCTCCATTAGAGAAGAGTCGTGTTGTCTTAGTGGACTGAACTTAGGAGGAAAAAATATCATTCTCTCTAATATATTAAAAAGAAAAATGTAAAACAGTCTGAGAATTCACAGGGCTCCTTTGCTAGGGAGCTATAAGCAGTCAGTGTTGGTGCCCACACCTTACCAGGCTCACGGGTTCTGTGAGCTGAACAGAGCCCAGGGCTTTGGCCTGGACCACTGGGTGTGTAGTAACAGGGAAGGTTTGGTTGGAAATCTCCACGTAAACTGGGGACATGTCATGATATGTTTATTAGACATTAAAGAGGAAATGTCCAGTAGGCTGGCATTCAAGTAGAGAGGAATTTGGTAGTCATCTGTTTCCATCATTTGAAATCGCAAGATTAGACTAACCAGGAAATCAGAACTTCAGTAATCCCTGCGGCACCAACCTTTTCATGTCCAGGGGGTGAGAGTCAGGGAAGCCCGGTGAAGACTAGATCTGTGCTGAGGATTTGGAGGAATGTTAAACGAGGACTGGGAATTGATGATTGGATGTGGCAAAACAATTTACTGGTGATTGACATGGGGAGAAATGACTAATGGCAGAATTTTTCTAAATTCTGATTAATTATGGAGTCTGAAAAGAGGCATTGACTTCCATTTCTTGCCCAAACACACATTTACAAGACAAAGACAAAACCCACTTCCACATGGAACCATCTAAGAGCACAGAAAAATTAGTCACTTCCCTGTCTAATGTCCTCTAACAACTGATTCCCAAGCACTCAGAATATGGTCTGACCCTGCCTACCTGTTCCTTTCACATGGCCACACAACCAAACTGGTGCCTCTAGGCTTTCTTCATGTCCTCTCAAGTAAACTCTCCCATCTGTCCCAGCTTCCAGTCCAGGAATACCTATCAATGTACATTGTCAAGAGTCCTGTGTATATACACATACCTCTGTTAGCTCTCATGTGAGTTGGGTGCTCCTGACAGGCAGGGCTCCTATGCCTTACCCATCCCTACATAGCTGATGGCTGGTACATCAGGGTTTGTGACTTTGCGGTGAGAATTTTCTTGTTACACATGGAAATATAAGCTGCAAACAACTTCGACATATGCAGGTGGGTGGGTGACAGTCTGAGATCAGGAAACATAAGAATTATTTCATTCTGCAAACTGTGTAGGATCTTATTAGAGATTCAATTCAGATAGTTTATTTTCATGATTAATCACATTTTCAACAGTACATCAAGCATCTAAGAATAACATAATTTCAAGTAAAAGCAGAAACTCTTCTGGATATAACTGCTCTCCACTTAGGCTACTCAAATGTCCACCATGTCCAGTAGTGCAGAGAGATGGAGCTCAGAGGCAACTTCTTCTTCCCTTGAACTTCGGATCAGCCTTTCCAGGTGCTTCAACCGTTCTGTCAGAGATGTACCTGTTGCCTCTGACTGCTGCAGTTGCTCCTCTGTCCTTGCATTCTATTAGTATAAAAAAGCAGCTCAGGTTAATGTCATCTGGAGCCCACCACCACCACCACCTTGGCTTACATGCTTCTAGCCTCTTCCAATACATTCATGGAGCCAGTATCTTCTGGAAATACACTGTTTCCCTTTGTATTCTACATGAACAATTTCCAGTGCCATTCATTTTAAATAAGATATCCTCAAGGGTTGTGACAAAACATTCACCATATGAAGGTATTGTAACTTGCTTAATCAAACTCTCATCCTTGGACAGTTTGTTTCTACTTTTATGCAGCATAGTCAGCACTATAGCGAACATTTTTATACAGTAATTTTTATAAATATTTGGCAGGTTTTTTTTAACGGCAGAATTAGTAAATCAAAAGGTATGAATATTTTTTAAAGTATTTCCCAATCTGATAAATAGAAACAGTATGTCATTTTGTTTTTAGCCCGTTAAGGGCTTTCAAAAGCCTCTTCAGGAATACACTTTTCACCATCTAACAGCACAGATCTGTGGCCTGAACTCTTGTTTCTTTAACCACTGAGAAAAGGAGGGTGAAACAGAACCACCCTTGGTTTTAAAGCCACTAGGATCTGGCTTTGAAAAGTAACTCTGCCCCTAACCAGCTGAACACTCTGGGATGGCTTCTCTGAGCATGCCTTTTTCATTCACTAACGTCCCCAAGGAGAATTAATCCTGGAAGCAAGTCTAAGTGATGCCAAGATTTAGACAGCATATGATCCAAAAACAGAATCTTCTGTTGTCACCTTTTTCATCGGTGCCCTTACTGCACAAGGGTTATAGGTTTTCTTCAGTTCTTAGGTATGTTTCAGTCCCATTCATTCATTTCACAAGCAGATACTCAATTGGTTGGGTCTCTATAACATCAGTTTTTCAAAAGTCTAAGATAGTAATTTATTGGCTTTCATAATATCACATGATGAATCAAGATACTACTTTGTTTTCCAGCACCACTCTTGTCTCTAATTCTTATAGTGTGAATGCCAAATGCACTCTTCTCACCTGTGAACTGGTTGTTGTAGGTATTTTTGCCACAGGTTCAATAGTCTGAGGAAGAGACACTAGTGTCTGAGGAAGGTAGAGGGGAAGAGAAGTTGTATCTGTCACTGTTCTCAAATCTTGAGACAACCACTGCTGAAGCTGATCTTCAAACCTGAAACAATATGTGTTCAGAAACACCTAAGCACTAAGAAGCACAAAGTTAACTATCATTTTCCTTCTATGTATACCTCACATTTTTTTGTTTTCAGCGGACACAACATCTTTGTTGGTATATGGTGCTGAGGATCGAACCCGGGCCACATGCATGCCAGGCGAGCGCACTACTGCTTGAGCAACATCCCCAGCCCTACCTCACATTTTTTAAAACCTATCACTGAGTTACATCCCTGGCCTTTTTATTTTGGGGTCTCTCTGAGTTGCCCAAACTTGCAATCTTCCTGCTTCAGTCTTCCAAGTTGATGGGATTAGTGGCATGTGTGACCATGTCCAGCTCTCATGTCTTGATAGATTTCAAAATGTACAAATTGCTGCTTATAATTTAAAACTAACTCAAAATAATATCCCAATAGCATCTAACACACTCACACTCCACTGCTGTCTATCTCCATACACTGGTCTTTTTAAGAAAAACAATCTGAAGCTGGGCATGGTGGCAGCATTTGTCCCAGCTACTTAGGAGGCTGAGGCAGGAGGATCACTTGGGCTCAGAATCTGAGGCCACACTAGGCAACATAGTGAGACTGTGTCTCATATAAAATACATATACATGGGTCTGGAGCTGCAGCTCAGTGGTAGAGCACACTTACATAATTATATATATATCTAGGTAAACTCACTTTTAGCAATAATGGTGAACTCCTTCACGCTTTCCAACACATTTATCAAGCACCCACCAAATGCAAAGCACCTTTCTAACTACCAGGGATGCAGCACTGAAACAAAACAGATAAGGCCCCAACCCGAACCTGTCTTTAGTGACAGACAAGGAACAAAGCAAACAGTCTGATAAAGAAAGATAAAGCAGAGCCATGGAAACAAGGAGGGCAGGGATAAGCAAGGGAAGCCCAACATAAAAGCAGATGCTTGAGCAGAGACCTGGAATGTGCATGGCTGGGAGTGGCTGGGGAATGAGGCGAGGAAAAGCAAACCCAGAAGTCAAGAAAGAAGATGGGGCACCCTTGTAAGGAATCTGCCTTTACTTCCAGGTGAAAGAGGAAGCCACTGAAAGGTTGTGAGCAAAGGAGTGACATGACCTCCACACCTGAAAGGTGCCCACTGTGTCAGTTGCTGCTAGGTTACGGCCTACTGTAATAATCCACAAGGAAAGTGACATCATTTTAGGCCAGATGATAGCCATAGAAGTCACACCAAATAGTCTAATTCTGAGTATACTTTCATTAGAGCCAACAGGATTTGAAGATGATCAGGACATAGGGGCGTGATTCTGAGCATCTAGAAGGACTGTATTGCCATCACACAAAAGACCACCGAAGGAGGGGTGGTTGGGGGAAAATTGGATATGGAATATGTTAACTTTGCAATGCCTGACATCCAATAGATGTCTAAAGATGACTGCAAGAAATAATAGGAAGCCAGGAACATGCCTTATGCGTGTAAGCCCAACAACTTGGGAGGCTGAGACAGGAGGATCACAAGTTTGAGGCCAGCCTGGGAAACTTAGCAGGACCTTCCCCCACAACACACCCCGTCTCAAAAAATAGATAAAAAGGGCTGGAGATGTAGCTCACCAGTAGAGCACACCAGGTTTTAATCCCCAGAACCACAAAGAAGCAATAGGACATTCAAGTCTGGAATTCAGAGTTTGAGGGAAATTTGGAGTTGTTAGAATATTGGAGTTATCTAAAAATCCATGAGTGCATAAAATCACAGAGGAGTGGGTTCAGATGATCCAGATATTAGGTCTGGAGTTGGGCCTGAGAATCAGTTGAGAGGTGAGGATTAGCCAGCACTTAAATCCTGGGGAGGGGACTAGGGGCATCCTAGCAGCAAGGAACAAAGGTGTGGACAGCCGACAGGGCTGGTGGTTCGTGGCCACATTCAACCTCTGCAGGCTGACTGGAAAGAGGAATGCAGAGGTGAGAATCAAAGAATTTCTGAGTTTTAGAGACATTTTAGTGTTAAGGGAATATAAACATGAGGTGGTGATTAAGGGAATGGGGACAAGGAGGAGCAATGCCAACAGGTTTTCATGTTTGCACACTGACTGGTACATCCTAGCAGACAATGACACAGGAGAGGGACACCTACTTGAGTGCCCTTAAGCTGTGGAAGATGAGATCCAAGGGGAAGGCTGACTTTGGCTACCAGCTGAATGATTCCTCCCCATCTAGGGGACATGGAATGGGCTGGTCAGAGAGAGGCTCCTAGACATGGTTGCTCAAGACAGTGGAGGCAGGAGCATGACCTATATAAAGTCCCTTCTAACTAGTTTTCTTTCTTAGTAAAACTATAAACAAGGCCACCAAGTGAAAACTCAAGGGGGAGTGGGGGGCAGTGAGGGATACAAAGGTCCAGCACCAGCTCCTACTCATTCAGAGTGGAATAAGCCAGAGAAGTCTCAGACTCAAGGGCAGACAGCCACTGTTTAGCACTCGCCATCTTTTGGGTAGATTCAGCCACACGTATTTCCTACAAAGAATCTGAAGCTAACTTTCAATAACAATTAGTGGAATCAATTTCAAATAACATAACCATTAAAAACATAATCACTGGGCTGGGATTGTGTCTCAGAGAGAGAGCTCTTGCCTGGCATTCATGAGGCACTGGGTTTGATCCTCAGCACCACATAAAAAACAAAGGTATTGTGTCCACCTATAACTAGAAAATAAATCAAAAAACAAAACATAATCACCTAGGGCACTGCCTGTCTTCCAAGAGGTTATACTTTACAAATGTTTGACTCACTTTCTTTTTCAAACAGAATTATATCACTAAACCTTCTGGTCTTTTTGCCCTAGCTGTCTATTCAAATGAGCAACTACTCTGTCTCCCCTTGCATGAAGTGAACTAAACAGCACACGTGAATCAGAAGGGAACAGGCCTCACCTCTTATTCTCCTCCTTCTCCATTAATAGACTACTGGACAGACACTGCGCCAGGAGCTCCTGGGCAGAAGCTCCTCGCATCAGATCCTCTGCACTGAGACTCCGCTCCTCTGGGTCACACTCTTCATTCCTCTTCCCTTTATGGTGCACGTGAAGTAACGGAGTAGGAAAATTGCTTGCAGAATAATGAAAAGACTTTATCCCCAAACTGTAAGTACATGTTTTGAAATGCTTATGGTCAGGAAAGTGGGAGAAAGGACTCCTACAGCACTGCGAAGCATGTGGACAAGTCACACACATGCACCAACCCTAAGCAGTCATAAGCCTCAGACCTCCTTGACGGATCAAGCCTGGGTCAGTCCTGTATCTGCCTCTAGAATTTCCTCAATTCAGGGAATGGGGCTCAGAGAGAAGGTAGCCCCCTGACTGCTGGGTGATCTTCACGCACAGCAGGATCAAGAGACATTGTAGCTCCTGGAATCTTCTGCTCTCATGGGGCAGCTGGGCTCTTAGAGCTTCTCCACTTTGGGTCTTGCTTCCCATCCCAGGGCTCTATACAGATTCTCTATTTTGCCCTGCTTTGGCCTATATTGCCCCTGTTCTTACACTTTACATCTAGATCTTGGATCCATCTGGAAGAATGTCTGTGAATGGTTGGAGAGGGGTTCTAATGGTTCTTTCTAAAGAGATGGCAATGTCTGCCCTTTCACAACTAATCTGACTTGGCACTGCAGTCCTGTCACATACAGTTCTATTTCTGGACTTTCCATTCTGGTCTGTAATACACCAGCATTACCATCTGGTTTTAAGTATGGTAGCTTTACCATATATTTTGATATTAGACTAAGCAGACCTTCTTTCTTAGTCTATTTTATTATCCTGAAGAATTTTAGAATTAATTTGTCACTCTCAGTGGGAAATACTATTGGCCTTTGATTAGCAATGCCCTAACTTTATGATTGGCACTGGCACCTTTATAACATTGCATATTTTTAATGTCCAAAGCTAGTCTGTGCCTCATTTATTCAGGGTTCCTTTGCACATTCAAGCCTCTGAACACTCCCCTGCTGGGGTTAGGGCATTGCCTGTCAATTCATGATGACATGGGTTTGTGCTGTTGTGAGAATTTTTTTACGTTGTCAGTCATCTATCTGAACTCTGGACAGTCCTAAGGGATCAGCTGTGTGTTATCATAGACTGATAGGCAACACTGTCTGGAAATTACAGTTCTCCTTTGATAATTTTTGCCCATCTATCCCATGTCACTACAGTAGTCAGGATCCAAGACAATAGGCAGCAGCAGTGACAACATGAACAACAAATACTGTTTGTTTTGCTGTTTTCTGTTTTTTCTTTTTTTCCTTTCCTTTTTGGTAGTTTAATGGATTTTTTTTTTTTAACTGAAACTTCATAATAACATCAAGAATAAGTGTAAGTTTTAATAAATATATTTCAACAACTAATAAAATGATCTCTTATTTTCATATTGTAGCAAAAGACTACATTAATAGATTTCTACTGTTGATATTGTTTATCTTGTGAGAAAGGCCACTTGGGAATTTTTTTAGATGTTATAAGACTGCATATACCAACACTTTACTTGGTATTTTTAAGCCAGTTTTGTGGGACAAGGTACCAATCTTCTCATTTGCACTCTCCCAACTGGATATGACTTCAGGGTCAGGCTCATCTGATAAATTAAGTGAGATGCCTCTGACTTTGTTTTAGAACAGTTCTGTGACAACAGAATGATCTGTGCTTTAAGGATTATCAAAACTGACCCACGATGGGCGAGATTCAGTGTGCCAAATGCCAATTTCCACAGTGTACTTTTGGATAACAATATGATTTAGGACAGCAACAGAAACACAATGAACATGGAACTCACCGTCCTTGACTCAGCTGTAGCTCCTTCTGTGTCTGCACTCTGGCTTGTTCCCATGACAAAGGAACATCATAGTTTTTCAAATGGTTTTTAAAAAAATATACACATATCTGACCATCTTCACTCAATGCCTCTGAGAAAACAATACAAAAATAGATTAAAAACATTATCAAAAGAGCAACAGGTCGCCACTTGGCATTTGCTCAGACTTACTGATTTAAGGACAGCCTTCTGACTAATACTACTTCCATGCTTTGGTCATTTAACACTCCAAGTGTACATGAGCCACTCAAGGTCCAGACAGCTCATGTCCAGACTGTGGCAGCACCAATAACAACTCTCAGAGCTACAGATCTCCTCTAATTAAAATCAACTTAGGAGGCCTGTTTCAGGCAGGGAAATCCAGGTCTCCTGGAACCTTCTTAGTTCTTCCCAATGTTTACACGTCACCTGGAAGTCACTGGACTTAGAGGGAAGTCCTAAGGAAATGGAGACTGGGGAAAAGAAGCAACATCAAAGAAATACAATCCTTTGCTAAAACGGAACCAGGAAAGTCTCATGAGGACCTACAGCGCCAAGCTCCAACTACCTGAGATGACAGGAAGCCTGGGGGGCATCCAATCCCTCAGCTTGTGGTTGATGCACAAGGCAATAATGTCATCCCAAGGAATCTCCTCGACAGAGGGTCCTGCCCCCAGGTCCATTGAGGGGCTCTTGTTCTTCCACCTGCGGTATGTTCTGCGGAGTAGGTTCTCCACCTGTGACTGGAGGACGGGCTGCGTCTGGCGTGAGCTGGGGATCTGGGAGGTATACTGGACAACCATGGAGCATACAGGAAGCCAGGGTGCTGAAGAGAAAGTGCCTCATGAATCACAGGTTTGACCAAAGTATAGGTGAAAATATACATGAAAATGTTAAGACTATCTCCGTTAGGTAACAGCAACTGTATAGTTGGTAGTCTGCTTTCAAATATATACACAGCAGAACCACAGCTGTTGAGGGAAAGAAGAGCTTGCTCCCAAGGCCCACCCCAGATATTCTTGACAACATGGATCTACGGCTACCCGGGAATCATATTTATAACAAGCAGCCAGGAAAATCTTGGGTAGGTGGTCCTGGTTTCCCCTGGGGACACCACCTAGCTGAGGACACAGAGGGCTTCCACTGAGTGGTTCACTTCCCTTCAGGTTTCTTGAATGATGAGAATTTGGAAGGGTACTGAGGCCCAAAGTGAGTATGCATGCTGAGGCCCCACACTCTGCCAGATAAGTAGCCATCAGGCTCATTACCTAACACCAGCATTCATGTGTGAAGAAGCAACCCCTGCCATGCTAGGCTTGAGCCAACTGAGGTGACCTACGGATGCTCCATCACAATGGCCCAAAGGCCTGACCCAGGAACAGTAGGCATAGGCAGGATTCAAAGGAACATGGACATAAATCAGAACTGATGTCATGGTCCCAGCAGAGCCAACAGCTCAAGGACAACTTCTGTTCCGATAACTGGGACCTAAGAGGAAGGACAGCCAGGGGCTAGTGCTGGGAAAAGGTCAAGCATCCCCACTCCATAAAAATCCCTGGCTCCTTAAACCAATGAACGCAAAGACAGGTGCAGGTGGATGCACAGTTGAGGTGGACTGCAGACCTCACGCTGAACCCAGTACATGCGGGATGGTCACATCAAGAAGAAAACATGAGGCTCTGCTACAGCCAGCCCTCCACTTCTCTCTCAGTATAAACACATACCTGCTGCAGGTGGAAGGTCCATCTGTGGGAGCTGGAACCCAAGCACAGCCTGCTTCAGCCAAGCCAGGTGCTCTGGGGAGTTCCAGTGAAGGTGAGGAAGCAGCTGGCTACCTCCTGCCTCAGCAAATTCAGTGACAGGCCATGACAAGTCACATAGCTGCTCAGAGGACACCACAGAGGCCAGGAACTGCAGCACACTGTTAAAGAGCTCAATGATGGCACTGGGCTCCTGTGAGGCCAGGCCACCCAGACGTCTCTCTCTTCTGTCATGGAAAAACCGACCACTAAATTCATGGCCAATCCCATCCTCAATGTACTGAATAAGAGTCTGGCAACAAAGGTCAAGAATGTGGGGGCAGCGAGAGACCAGCCATTGCACTGCCTGAGAAACCTAAAAAGCAAAGACAGTTGGGAAAGATATGGTTAAATAATTCACAATGGTTTTCAAAAACAGTTTTCTGAAATGATTTGGTACTTTACTCATAACTGATTGAGGTAGATGCCACCATAGTACCAGGCTTTAACCACAGGTAGTAGGAAGGGCCTATAAGGTTCTTCTGTGATTGAGTGGCTGTCCAGGGCCCTGGAGACACACCCAGCAACAGCACAAGAGTGTGTCCCCACCAGTACCATCCAGCTAAGGAGTGGGGCCTGCAGGAACTCCCTGTAACGGCCCAGGGCCCCAGGAAACCATCCCTGCACATCCTCTTTACCACACACAAAAATGGAAGGCATATCTCTTGGCCAAAGAACTAACAGCTTCATTACATGCCAGGATGCCTTCACACCTACAGTTATCTTCCTTTCTAAAGTTATTTTTATTCTTAGTACTTCTTTCTCCAGGTGCAATTAGTCAGCTGTCATCTCACATAACATGTCTTTACATATTTCATGGACAACCACTCTAGAAAAATAACACTGGTATCTGATGTTGCCATATAAGGCATAAATGGTCATATTTTAAATTCATAAAAACAATACTAAGCTACTTAGAAGATGAAGGCAGCAGGATCACAAGTTTGAGGCCAGCCTCAGCAACTTAGCAAGACCTGGATTCAAAATAAAAAATAAAAAGAACTGTGATAAAGTGTCCATAAGATCTATCCTAACATGGAGAGGGTGGGGGTGAAATTTATATGAACAATTTGATTTGCTGTAGATAGCAGAATATGGGCAAATTTTATCTTTTATTTTGAATCCTGCTTATATCTTTAGAAAATTATGTAGATTAAAATATATATTAATATATATAAAACTTCAGATAGATCAGAAGGGAAACCAAAAAAATTATCTTGATGGACCTTTAAAGATGATGAAACCTAGATGGGAGCAGTGGCAAATGCGTGTACATCTCAGTAACTCGGGAAGCTGAGGCTGGAAGATCACAAATTCAAGACCAGACTCAGCAACTTAGGATGTTTAAAAACTTAGTGAGACCCTGTCTCAGAATAAAAAATAAAAGGAATGGGGATAGAGCTCAGTGGTAGAGCGCCCCTGGATTCCATCTCTAGTACCGCCAAAAAAAAAAAAAAAACAAACCCTTACCTTCATGGTGCCTTGTAAATCATTAATAGAATTAGGAATCTCAGTAACAGTGTAATCTGAAATCAGCTTAGCTGAAACCAAGTCCTGTAGCATCAGACCTTTAAGATAAACAGATGACAGTCATATGTCTGCACTTGCTTGCACACCTGACACCTCACAGTGCTGACCCCACCCTACCCAGCAGTGGAGAGATGCAGTGGGTCTCCAGTCTCAGTAGTTCCTAACACCACTGCTTACACCCATGGCTCCACTTATTTATTAAGCCATGCCAGTTCATAAAAGAGACTTCCTTCACAAACCATCCTCCACTTCCTTCCTGACATCATCCCTTCCGGAGCTGGGCACAAGGACCACCAGTGGAAGTGCAGGCTGAAAGGGTTTGGCCTGCAGGAGCTGCTTGAGCTGCAACAAGGCCGATAGCCAGTACACATCCTCCTCTGCCACGTCGTCACTCTTCACTTTGGGGGCAAGCAGCAGCATGAGCCCACTGGCTCCCAAGAGGTCCTTCTGGGTCTCCACAGCATCAAGGGCACCGTCACTGAGGGTACCACAGGCCACCTGCAACAGCATCCAGACCATCATGATGGATGCTCCAGGGAACAAGTTAGTGGTGTATGGTCTGCCCCAGAGCAACTGCAGCCTAAGATCCCCAAGCACCAAACATTCACTATGCTCTGGACAGGCTAGGCCAGCCTTCCTTCATGAGACCATGAATTAAGTGTGAAAAACATCCAGGTCAATAGATAATTTAACCTCTAGTAAGAGCTATTTGACTATATTTCTATAATCTTTTTTGGTACTGGGGATTGAACTCGGGCACTCGACTTGATCACTGAGTTACACCCACCAGCCCTGTTTTACTTAGAGACAAGATCTTACTGAGTTGCTTAGCACCTCGCTTTTACTAAGGCTGGCTCTGGACTTGTAATTCTCCTGCCTCAGCCTCCCAAGCCACCACTGTGCACAGTTCACATTTCTATAATCTTAATGAACCTTAAACAGGTATAAAACAGTTAAGTTCATGATGCAGAAAATGGGAAAGGCAAGCCAGCAACAAACAAGGGATTCTAATGCTTTTCTAGAGAGCAATAATGAGATGGGTCAGAGAAACAGAGGGAGCTAGCTTCATAAAAGGCTGCTGGGGGCACTGGCCATCCCTAACCCCACCCTGAGATCACCAGAAACTACCCAGGAAGAGTGGGATAAGTCCTTTCTAAAGAAACTAAATAGCCCACAGAACAGGTATTCAGCTCCAGACAGTTGGGGATCCCCCTAAAAAAGGTTGGTTTGCTAAACTTCTTGCCAACCTTTATGGTCTCACTCAGGTATAGCTGGACAGTCTCAGCTAAGGTATTAGAGGAGTTTCCAGCACAAAAGAGATCCAGGGGAAACAGATGGTACACAGAACATATGCAAATGTAGATCTAAAAATCCCTGTCTTCCTCAAAGATGTAATCAATGCATCCCCAAATAGAAATGAGATGCTATAAGGAAATCTTCCAGAACACATCATACCAAAAATAAGAAAAAGGATAAGAGGAACATATGATCAGTTGATGAGGTCCAACATCTATCAAATAGGGGCTTCAGAGTGAAATGAAAATAGAGAAGGAAAGTAGGTGACATAGGGGCACAAAAACTGTCCCAAAAATGAAATGAGTCTCCAGCCCTGGGTGTGCTGGTGCATGCCTGTAATCCAGGCAACTTGGGAGGCTAACGCAGGGGAATCACTAGTTTGAGGCTAGCCTTGGCAACTTAGTGACACTCTTGTCTCAAAATAACGATTTTTAAAAAGAAAGGATCTTGGGCTGGGATTGTGGCTCAGTGGTAGAGTGCTCGCCTACCATGCATGAGGCACTGGGTTTGATCCTCAGCACCACATAAATGTAAAAATAAAGATATTGTGTTCACCTAAAACTAAAAAATAAATACTTAAAAAAAAAAAGAAAAGAAAGGATCTGGGTATGTAGCTCAGTGACAAAGCACCCCTGGATTCAATCCCTAGTACAAGAGAAAAGAGTAAAGGAAAAGAGAGTTCTCTGACATCTCAATAGCAATCATAAATGCTAGGTGACAACAGAGCAAAATTGATAGAAAAATAATTTTCTATAATTTTAAAAACCTTGATAAACTAAGAAACAAATGTAAGGATAAAACAAATATGTTTTCAGAAAGGAAAGGACTTGGAAAATCCCCCTTCTATGCATCCTTCCTTTGAAGCAGCTGGAAAACATACCATCAAACGACGACTAAACCAAGAGAAACTACTACTGCTGCTGCTAATGATGATATAAGCAAGGTCCTGGTATCGCCCAGGAAATGTTTTAAGAACTCTGCACGTACAAACTCATTTCACCTCAAGGGCCTGATGAGCATCATGCCACATAGCAGGTGCACTGCGTAACATGGCTTATTTTAACTTCTATGACTAAAATAGATAATATCAGTCAGAGAATAAAACAGATGTATCAATCAGAGTATCCCTACATAAGTGGCACAGAGATGCTAAGGAGCTTTCTCAAGGTCACAAAACTAGCAGGTGGAAGAACAGAGACAGATGCTCACAAGGATGGCTCAAAGATGCATGCTATTTGTATAGAGGTCCCAGTAACAGCCGTGCCCTGGTAGAAGCTATCAGCCCAGGGTAGAACAAGAGGATGGCACTTTCTCAGAGGGAGGGCTCCAAGGAAAGAAGAGACATGGATATATCAGGCCAAGTGACAGAACATGTGGAGAACTCTACTGAGATATATATAGTCTACACAATAACAATTAAAAAGATACAGAGAATCTATGTAAGTGAGGAAAGAAGGCATCTATTAAAGAAAAAAAAGATGTCATAGAAGAACACTTCTGGTTCAGAGACATCAAAATGGGACCCCACTTGCTGAAGGGATAACAAAAGGGATGGTATAGCTATTCTGGGAAGATGATGGGACCCTGATATAAAAGGTCTCTCCTCACCTGGGTTGGTGTGTAACACCAAGTTGGCTCCCACATCCCACCTCCTAGTACCTATACCTTGCAGAGTCCTCTGCCCTGAATATAGGGTGGGCCCAATGACTCCCTTCCAACAGAGAGAATCTAACACAATGGGTATCACTTCTATAACTAGGTCATGAAGAGACTTGACTTCCATTTTGGCCACCCTGTCTTCCTCACTCACTGCCATGTGGTGAGTTCCCTCATGGAGAAGCCATGGCATGCAGTGGAGAAAGTCTCTGTCCACAGCCTCCAAGGAAATGCAGCTTTTAGACAAGCTTTCTGATGAGACCATAAAACAAGCCAACATCTTGATTTCCATCTTGTGAGAGGTCCTGAGTCATAGGACCCAGCTAAACTGTATTTGGATACTTGACCCATAGAAACCATAAGATAATAATATTTGTTATTCTGAGCCAGTCCTGAAGGAGAGAGAGAAAACAGACTGGACTCATTGTGAGCATTCCTCCAGACACTGAGCCCAGCTAGTCCTCAGGAGACTCTAGTACTGCAACTAAGACTGTCACATTATAGAACAAGTGAGGTCAAGTGCCATGCCTAGACTCAGAGCTGGTCAGGGTAGTGGCCACTGACACCAAGTCTGTTCAACATTGAAGTCAACATTTTCAAAGGACACATCTGGTTTCATTTTCAAATATGTATGCTGAAACCTAAAACTAATTTATGTAGGTTTAAATCTATTGAAGTTCTCATTAAACCAAACTTCCCAGAGAACCAATCAGTTCAGTACATAAAATGCCTACAAAGAACAAAAATGAAACTTTGTAATAGAAAACCTAGGCCAACTTCAGTATTCTCAAAGAGGTCTGTGACAGCTAAGCTCACTGCTTGCTGTAGTTTTCATCTGCAGTGTCCCCCAAGGCCCACGTGTTAAAGGCTTGAACCCCAGCTTGGTGCTATAGGGAGGTAGTGAACCTGTAAGAGGTGATGGCCTAGTGGAAGGTCTTCAGATCACTGAATGCATTCCTTTGAAGGGGACAGAACCCAGCCCCTTCCTCTCTCCCTATCTTTTGCTTCCCAGCCAAGTGTTCCCACATGATGGGAACTGTCTCACCACAGGCCCAAAGCAATAGGGCTAACTCATCATGAACTCAAATCTCTAAATTGTAAACCAAAATAAATAAACCTTTTCTTTTAATAAGCTGATTATCTCAGGTATTTGATATAGTAACAGAAAGCTATTCAATGTATTCACCTACTAGATTCCAGCCTGGAGGCTCTCGCCAAATATGGTCACGGGTTATCATCAAGACATGAGGAAGGCCACGCATGGTGGTGCACGCCTGCAACCTCAGCCACTCAGGAGGTGGAGGCAGGGAGATGACAAGTTTGAAGCTAGCCTGGATAATTTAGAGAGACCCTGTCTCAAAAAAAAAAAAGAGCTAGGGATGTAGCTCAGTGTAGAGTGCCCCTAGTCCATCCATAGTACCACCAAAAACAAAATAAAAGACACAAGAAAAGACAGAACCAACACTTGCTTCTCAGCCTCACAGTCTTTCAAAAACACTTTAAAGAATAAATACTGGGCTAGGGTTGTGGCTCAGTGGTAGAGTGCTTGCCTAGCATGCATGATGCACTGGGTTCAATCCCCAGAACCACAAAAAAAACTAAGAGGCTAGGGTTGTGGCTTAGCAGTAGAGTGCTCACTTCACACATGCGAGACCCTGGGTTCGATCCTCAGCACAACATGAAAAAAAAGAAAGAAATAGATAAAATAAAGGTACTGTGTCCAATTACAACTAAAAAAATATTTTAAAACTAAATAAACAAACATATTGTGTCCAACTATAAAACATTTTTTAAAAAGAATAAGTAGCACTTTATAACTAAAAATATTTTTTAAAAATACTACTAAAAATATTTTAAAAAAAGAATAACTAGCACTTATATAATTCTAGTGAAGCCTGAGAGTGAGTGAAAATTAAAAAAACATGGAGATAGATTCACAAAGTGAATATTGCTCACCTTTATACACACATTGACAGAAACTGTCTGATCCCCTTTGCTGCTGAGTGCATTAAATATTGTGAGTGTCTGGATATCACCAGCATTATTAGAACACATGTCACCAACTGAACCATCATCTCCCATGAACTTGGCTTTTAGCCAATTTGCTAGAATTCTGTAGATTAAAAAATAATAATAATAACAACACTTAAAGAAGAATCTGATTCTAACTTTGAACTATAAATATTTTCAAGAAAAGAAGACATACCATACAGACCCTAGGGCCACAGACACCAACTCTTATTGTGAGGTTGACATGGACCAAACAGGGTGTCATTTAAAACAGAGCTAGGGAGGCTGGCGTTATGTATAGCTCAGCGGTAGAGCGCTTGCCTTGTACTTGTGAGATTACTGGGTTCAATCCTCAGCACCACATAAAAAATAAATAAAGATATTGGGTCCATCTTTAAAAAATATATATCTTTGGAAAAAATAAAATAAATAAAACAGAGCTGGGTCCTACAGGGTTGTATTTGGGCAAAAAGAGAAGAAACTCATGGAACTATCTCATTCTAATGTGACTGAAGATTCTAAAGTACTAAGGAAAGATTCTGAACAGAAAACATCCCTGGAGTTTGAAATACACATTTTACAGAAACACATTTCTCATGCCTAAAACCTTAAAAATTTCCTAAGTGGTGTACATTTCCTAATGAACTTAGTAAATTAGAAATAGGTGTTTTAAGAAATGAATAAGTATTTTTAAAATGCCACAACTCTTCATTGTTTAATTGTCCTATGAGATGAACATCATGATTTCCTCCTTCCTTATCCCAATGATAAACTGCTTAAAAATGATATGCTCAGAGGACTCAGAGCCTCCCACATTGTGGTGGGAGTGTGAAATAGGGCAGCTACCATGGGATACATTATGGCAGTCCCTCAAAGACTTAAACAGAGTTATCATTACCATAGTGATTCCTCTCCTAGGTATAAACATGTCCACACAATAAATAAGTGGATGTCCAAAGCACTCGCCTGGCACGTGTGAGGCCCTGGGTTCGATCCTCAACACCACATAAAAATAAATAAAATAAAGGTATTTAAAAATATGTAAGCATAATATATTTTAAAAAATTTATATATATCTGTTCCAGGGTTCCCACCATATGAGGCCCACAGCCCTGCCTGGCCAGTGCTCTCAAGAAATCACAATATCAGTGTTCAAAACACTGTCAGACCTGCCAGGACTCCCCAAGGACTGCTCTTCTCCATCAGGCAGCACCAGTATCAACTTCCAGAACACACGCTCCCGCCTCTCAGGGAAATGCTCAGCCACAAGGGATGGAAGGTCCAGAGGTGCCCATGCAGCATTGCTGGAAGGGACAGACCACAGTGGTTAATCCCATGTCCCTGCCTCAGAGGAGAAGCACATACAATAGGGCCAACAGACCTCAGCAGCTGCTGGTGGAAATGCTGAACCTTCATCTGGTGAGCTGTCATGTTTCTGAGCCTCCTCAACCTGCAAAGGAAGAGAGAATAACAGCATGCTCATGCCACAGAAGGGACTTTAGAATATTTACTGGTGTTTCTGAATGAAAAGCAATTGGCTAGTGCCTTCTTGCGTCAAGTACTAAGAAAACTGGGAAAATGTTTTCTGATAAAGAACTAGGTTAGTCAGATGACCCTTCATTCCACAGATATCCATTCAGTATCTGCTGTGAGCTGGCCATAGGAGACTTAGCAATAAGACAAAAGTCCTCTTTTAGAACACACACTCATGGCCGAGAACAACCTCTGTACTGGCTGGCACAGCTTGCAGGACATGTCAGTGTCATGGGCAATTGTAGCAGAGCAGGCAGGAGCCAGGTTACATGCTGTCATCTCACTCTGATGGTCAGAAGGAAATGTGAGCAAAGACCTGAAGGAAAGATTAGCCAGCATGACTGTTTCTGACAGACTGAAGAAGAGGGAATGGCCTCTCCATGCCACCATAGAGCCTGAAGTGTTTGGGGGCGGGAGCGGTGTCTAGGAGAAGGGGTTCGGTCTATTGTACAGCACAGGATCATGAATAAGAGGTGAGGCAACCTGAATGAGATGACAAGGGACCCTATCTCGGTGGGTGGAGGACTCTGGCTATAGCCATAATCCAGAGAGAAGCACTGGCAGAGATAGACCTGGTTAGGCCCTAAGTATGCTCTACGGGTGGAGCTCAAGGAGGGTAGGTCTGAGAGAAGAATGCAAGCCCATGTCTGTGACCACAGGATGGCCACTTGGGAGCAGGACAGAGGCGAGCTGTGGAAAATTAAGACGTGGAAGTCATGCTGGGAGCTAGACAAGAGTCTGGAATGCAGGGAAGAGGTACTGCCTGGAGCTGCACCAAGGGAGATGTATAAACGATGGGGACAGGTCAGCAGAGAGAAGGGAAGAACAGAGGGCAAGGGCTGAGTTGAGGGAGCTGGTGAAGGGTGTCAGAAAAGGAGGCCAAGGCTGAGAAGGGCAGCTGGTGAGGAGGAGGGGGACTTAAGAGAAAACTTAAGAAGCTGTAACTCCAAGGTAGCCACGGCAGAGAAAGTGCCCCAACCTCACAGCATGCCTTACAATAACCAGACCATCCAAGCCCCTTTCGCCATCTGTTTACAGATTCAGAGATGACTACAGAATCCGGTTTAAGATAAGACATGGACCTCAATGCAGTATGCCTGCCATGGCCCCTCTATCATACCTCCCCAGGGTCTGCCCACAGAGAAGCAGGGTGGCCCAGACAGGCAGTCTCAAGAGGTGACACTGACACTGGGCCTGATAACAAAGACCAAACCCCACCAGGCCAAGACTGGACAGTTAAGACCCCAGGAACTAGATATGCTCAGGGCAACTAGGAGTGGGGAGTGCTAAGGCACTGTTGCAGGAAACAGAGGGTGGAGTGTTAATCAGATACAGCAGTGAACCTCTGGCTCCACCAATAAGGATGATATGTATGTACTTTAAAACTGGGAAGAGAGAAAAACAGGTGATTTTGAGTCAATCACCAAACTTGAATCTTTCAAGGAAAAAGTAGTATGAAATCAGAGCCCTGCTTCCCAGTAGTAAAGGAAGTCACATGTCCCTAGCTATAGAAATGACACATTCAAAATGCAGTCTCCCGCCTGTCCTCACTTCCTGATACCACTTTTTTTAACTAGCAAATGCATAGTTTAGACCAGTTCCTGGCGAAGCATTGCAGGACAGGAGCCAAGGCATGGCTGGGCACTGACCTGGTGCAGGAGATGCCCACTTTCCCTGCATGGCCCAGGTCCAAAAGGCCCTTAGCCAGGTTCTCCTCAGCAATAGGGCACTCTGCACTGGGTGCCAATGCCTGCAACCGGTTATTCACATCCACACAGCAGGGTGCTGCAGGAAAGGCCCGCATCTGACGCCTTAGTTTCTTCCGGGCTATAACAGCTTCCCTCCACCTGAAGGACACACAAACATATCATCATTCGAGACTAACACCATGGGACAAATGCAGATGTCATAGTTCAGCACTATGACGTGAAGAAACATGGTTTAGGGTCTTTTCCAGCAACAGTCCTTAAAATGAGAAATGAATGAGAATTAAAATATAGGCATGAGAGCAAAAAATAGCATTAAACTACTAAATATAAGAGTTAACACTGAATGGTCTCTGAAGGTTGATTCAGCAATATGGACAAAATCTAAACCCAGCAAACATCACTGATAGGGATGTATCTTCCCACAGCATGCACATATATAGATATATGAACTGTTGGTACAAGTGGTCAGTGCAACACTTTGTCACAGCTACAAAGAGAGGCATGTGGGAGTCTATCAACAGGGAACCAAGGTAGTATATAACTCACTTGTAGTGACATGCTACACAGTAACAGGGCAAGCTCAATACGCTGCACTGCCAGGCCCCAAAGCACACCAAGCAGAGTAAAGATTTAGAACACAGTAGAGAGCATGATCTGCTGATAGCCACAAAAAAAAAAAAAAAAAAAAAAGACAAGAAGATTACTCTAGCAACTGCTGTGTCTAAGAAATGGACAAAGGTCTATCTAAAGGAACTGATGGCTAATACATGTTGAATTCAGTAAGAGAGTCCCCTGAGTGTGGATGTGTAGAATACAGGACTCACCGCTGTAGATACTTGCAGAAGCACTGAAGTTCCTGTAGCGTCTCTTTGGCAGTCTGGAAAATTTCCTCAGCAAGAAACAAGTCCACCAATTGGGCACAGATATCCTCACAACAACGGGCCACACGAACCTTCTGGTCTATCTCCACTGCATTCCTAGGAAACAGGGCAGTCAGTGTGGAGACACTGCACCACAGCCCAGACAAGGAGAACTGACTTTAAAAGTGACGAGTCTGTGTCCTTCATGAGGAAATGTAATTATGTCTTCATGTAAAAGTACAGATACCTCAGTAGCTCATAAGGCTGAAACAGGAGGATTTCGAGTACAATGCCAGCCTCAGCAATGGCGTGGCGCTAAACTTTGTCTCTAAATAAAATACAAATAGGACTGGGGATGTGGCTCAGTGGTCAAGTGCTCCTGAGTTCAATCCCTAGTACCTCCCCCGGCCCAAGAAAAAGAAAAAGTTCAGACAACTAGAAATAGAAACAAAAGTGGTATAAGGTGATACAGTATATGTCCAAAAGGACCCCTGTAACAGTCAAGAAATGAACCTTTAAGTTCAAAGCCAGCTTCAGCAACAATGAGGTGCTAAGCAACTCAGTGAGACCGTCTCTGAGTACAATATAAAATAGGGCTGGGGATGTGGCTCAGTGGTTGAGTGCCCGAGTTCAATCCCCTGTACCCCCACCAAAAGAAAAGAACCTTTAAGTTGGGCATGGTAGTCCACATCTATGTACTATTATAGTGGATCAGGAGACCTGAGGCAAGAGGATTGCAAATTTAAGGCTAGCCTGGGCAACTGTCTCAAAAATTACCAAAACAGGTAGGGGGCTAGGGATACAGCTTAGTGTTAAAGAAATCCTGAGTTCACTCAAGTACACTATTAAAGAAAAAGAAAAAGAAATAAACCTTTAGCCCAGCTGGACATGATGGCACACACCTATAATCCCAGCACTTGAAAGGCTGAGGCAGGAGAATCTTTTGAGCCTGGGAGCTCAAGAACAGCCTGGGCAACATAATGAGACCCCTTCTCCATAAAAAGAGAAGAAAAACAAAGGAAATATTTATCCTAATAAAATAGTTGAAAATTTAAACTTTTAAACAGCCATAAGACAACTGAAAAATCTCAACACAGAGAATTACAATTAGAAGTGTCCCAAATATATGATAAATCACTGGTAACTACTAAGGATGGTCGCCTGTGGCCATGCAGTGGTGGCCTAGGATAAAACAGTATATTATATAGTTTTATAACAAAATTCTATCAAACAAGAGCACAGAGGATTATATCAAACATATAGTCACAAAATCAAAGTAGCTTCAACAGCCAATAGCTCATCCTTGGAGACAACCTGGGGCTGAGTTGACACCAAGCCTCCTCAAACTGCAGGACACTGTCTCTGCGTCACAGCAAGCTAGGGTTCTTACCTCTGTCCTAACACTGTTCTGGGGTTCAGAGTACACATGTCACCATCATTTGTGGGGTGTCTTCCTTTACAGAAACCAGAAAAAGGCCCCAAACTATGACAGATGGAAGGAAACACTAATTAAAGATGCACAGCCTGCTGCCAGGTGTGGTGGCACATGCCTGTACTGCCAGCACCTTAGGAAGCTGAGGCAGTAGGATCACAAATTTGAGGTCAGCCTCAGCAACTGAAGAGATCCTTCTCAGGCTGGGCTGTGGCTCAGGGAGGAGCATTACCTTCATGTGACACACTGGGTTCCATCCTCAGTACCACATAAAAAAATAAATAAAGTTATTAAAAAAAGACCCTGCTGGGGCCAGGGTTGTGGCTCAGTGGTAGAGTGCTTGCCTAACATGTGTGAGGCCCTGGGTCCGATCCTCAGCACTGCATATAAACAAATAAAATAAAGGTATTGTGTCCAACTACAACTTCAAAAAAAAAAAAAGACTCTGTCTCAGGCTGGGGATATAGTTCAGTTGGTAGAGTGTCTGCCTTGTATACATAAGGCCTTGGGTTCAATCCCCAGCACCACAAAAAAAAAAAAAAAAAAGAGAGAGAGAGAACCTGTCTCAACCATGGCCTACTTTCCTCTTCATCTCAAAAAAGGGATGTAGTTCATTAGTAGAACACTCCTGGGTTCAACCCCCAGTATCAGATAAATGAATGAAATGAAATGGAAAATATGTATTGCTGCTGGGTGAGTTCCCATCTGCACTAGAAGTGTTAAAGCAATGTGGTCTATGGCCTTCAGGCTACATCATGGAAGCTTAAGCATAAAGACAGATATTCTTTCACAGCTGGAATGCTTTTTTTTTTTTTTACTGAAACTTGGCAACAAAATTACTAATGTTCTTAAGTGAATAGCCCAAGGATGCCTTCTAATATATAAAACAAGGGAGAGTCTCCTACTTGAAAAACACTGATCATGAATAACCTGGTGTGGAGAAGACTACACCAGTGAATCTGCCAACACACATGTCCCCACGCCCGGTGCAGGGTCCACAAGAGGAATCTGAAAGTGAGGCCTCCCTGTCTCTGCTCCCTGAAGTACAGAACTGGCATGTTACCACTTGACTATCCAACAGATATGCTGCTTTTCAAATCTAGGTGCAAACCTGGTATCCTGAACTGCGCCAGCCTGACAATAGTGCCTTCCAACCCTCCTCCCTCCCTCCATACCCCAACACACTCACTTCAACTCCTGGGAGCAAGTTTCCCGCACACACTCTGTCACCATGAGTTCTGTCAGCTCTGCAGTCAAGCTCTGGCTCAAATGAGTTAATACCAGCTCTCGTTCTTGTTTTAGCCTAGGGATAAAAGAAAAAAAGCACAAGAGTAATACTTAAGAATGAAAGTAAGTGCTAGGCACAGTGGCACAGACCTACAGTCCCAGCTGGTTGGAAGCCTGAGGCACGAGGATCCCAAGTCCAAGGCAAGCCTGGAACCTGAGTGAAACCTGTTTCAAAATTAAGAAAACAAACTAGGAATGTAGCTCAGAGGTACAGCCCCCCTAGGTTCAATTGCCAGTACCACAAAAAAATTAAAAAGTAAAAATTATTTTACTCCTTAATCATGCAGATGGAAATGAGTGGTCCTGCCTGAGTCAGCAGGCCACCTCCAGTGCAGCTTCTTTCCCTTTTTGTCCTACTGAGGGGAAGGGGCACTGTTCACAGGCCGGTACAGTCAGGGGATCCCCACCTAATCCCTGGGACAAAGTATATATGAGGGTGCTGTGGACCTGAAGAGGTCTAATGGCAGCACACTGGACAACAGTATCAGAATCAGGGGCCAGGGCAGTTCACCTCTGTGTCTACACTTCAACCATGTCCTACTGCAGGGCAAGGCATACTCACCTTTCCTCTTCAGCCCGCCTCCTTTCTTCCTCCCTTCGCTCCCTTTCCTTAGTCACTTCTTCAACTGCAACATGCCTCAAAAGGCCTGTGGTTGTAGCCATTAACAGATCCTCCATGGCAGCATTAGAAACACTAAAAAGAGCAAAGTGGATAGAATTCAAACTCATGAAAGAGAAAGTCATTATAGACTATTATCAAATAGGATTGTTCCTGGAATGCAAGGACGGTTTAACCTATGAACACTAATCAATGTAATACAACCACATTAACAGAACAGAGTTAAAACACATGCACACACAATCACCTCAATTAATGCAGAAAAAATATCTAGTAAAATTCAAACTAGGAACAGAAGCAACACCCTTAAGCCATTTATGAAACACCCATAACTCATATCATACACAGTGGTGAAAGCCTGAAAGTGCTTCCTCTGAGATATGAAGACAATGATGCCCACGTTTTCCACTTCAACACATATTGAAGTTATAGCCAGAGCAATTAGACAAGAAGCAGCATCCAAATTGGAAAAGTAATAAAACTATATCCATTCACACATGACATGATCTTACATATAAAAAGCCTTAGGAATCCTAATAAAGAAGCTCAATGAGGTTGAAGGATAAAAATCAATATACAGTGGACAGGGAACATAGTTCAGTAGACTGCTTGCCTAGCCTGCACAAGGTCCTGGGTTTGATACCAGCACTGAAAAAAAAGCAAAAATCAGTAGTATTTATACATATAAACAATGAATAATTTGAAATGGAATTTTTAAAATATTCCATTTATAAGAAGCCTAGAAAATAAAAATAATGATCAGGAATAAATTTCACCAAGGAGGCAAAAGTATTGTACACTGAAAACTATTAAAACACTCCTGAAAGAAATTAAGGCTAACCTAAATGTTAAGATGACAATACGACCCAGAATAATCTATAGGTTCAGTGCAATCCTTATCAAAATCCCAATAGCATTTTTTGCAGAAATAGAAAAATGCTTTCTAAAATTAGAATGGTATATCAAGGAATCCCAAATAGCAAAACGGCCCTGAGAAAACAAGAACAACAACAACGTTAAAAGATGTATACTTTTTTTTTTTTAAGAGAGAGTGAGAGAGGGAGAGACAGAGAGAGAGAGAGAATTTTTAATATTTATTTTTTAGTTATCGGCAGACACAACATCTTTGTTTGTATGTAGTGCTGAGGATCGAACCCGGGCTGCACGCATGCCAGGCGAGCGCGCCACCGCTTGAGCCACATCCCTAGCCCCTGTATACTTTTTTTTTAAAATATTTATTTTTAGTTGAAGTTGGACACGACACCTTTATTTTTTTATTTATTTTTATGTGGTGCTGAGGATCAAACCCAGAGCCTCACATGTGCTAGGTAAGTGTTCTACTATTAAGCCACAACCCCAGCCCGGATGTACACTTTTTAATATCAAAACTTATTGCAGAACTACTTTAACCAAAACAAGGTAGTACTGGTGTAAGGACAGACATAAAGACCAATGAAGCAGAACACAGAGCCCAGAAAGAAACCCTCACATCATGTTTAAATGACTTTCAACAAGGCTGCCAATACCAGTTAATAGGGGAAGAAGTCTTTGTAACAAATGGTGCTAGGAAAACTAGATATCCACTGTCAAAGCATGAGATTGGACCCTTATGTTACACCATACACAAAAGTGAAATAAAATAGATAAAAACCTAAACTTATGAAATAATATTATAAAACTCTGCTGAGTATGGTAGCACATGCCTATAATCCCAGCAACTTGGGAAGCTGAGACAGGAGGAGGATTATAAGTTTAAGATCAACCTCAGCAATTTAGCAAGATCCTATCTAAAATTAAAAAACAGAAAAATGGGGCTAGGGTTGTGGCTCAGCAGTAGAGCACTTGTCTAGCAAGTGCAAGACCCTTGGTTCGATCCTCAGCACCACATAAAAATAAATAAAATAAAGATGTTGCGTCCAACTACAAATAAAAAAATATATATTAAAAAAATAGAAAAGGGATAGGGATATAGCATATTGGTAAAACACCCCCTGGGTTTAATCCCCAGTACCACAAATATATAAGCCCATGGAAATAGTTTTTTAGTTTCATTAAATGGGGCATGCTTCACCTATAATCATAGCTACTCAGGATGCTGAGGCAGAAAGATCAAAAGTTCACGGTCAACCTGGGCTACTTAGAAGACCCTATCTCCAAAAAGTTTTTTAAAAGGGCTGGAGATGTAGCTCGGTGATAGAATACCCCTGAGTTCCATCTTAAAGTAACAACAAAAAAAATTAGGAAGTATATATTTTAACTCCAGGATAAAAAAAAATTAACCAGCCAGACATGACAACATGTATCCACAGTCAGAGTTACTTGGGAGGCTGAGGTAAGAGGATCCTTAAGCCTAGAAGTTCAAGACTCTACCTCAGAAAAAAACATACAGTGTCAATCCTTTTGTGTAATTCTTTTTTTTTTTTTTTTTTTTTTTAGCGGTCCTGGGGATTGAACCCAGGGCCTTCTGCATGAGAAGCAAGCATTCTACCAACTGAGCTATATCCCCAGCTCCCCAGCCCTTTTTATTTTGGTTAAGACAGGACCTAAGTTTCCCCGGACGGCCTTGAATTTGCACTCCTTCTACCTCAGCCTCCCAAATCAGTAGGATTACAGGTGTGTTCCACACCCGGCCCAAGTAGCTGTATTTTATACAGACAAAACAATATCTTTCCTTATTTTTATGCCACTGGAATTTTTAAAAGATGTTGAGTTCACTTTAAAATTAAGAGCTTAGGAAAACTTTATTACATTTATTGAAACTAAATTGAGAAAAATAAATGTTTCTAATTTTTAACAAGGAATGAACTAATTTTGACTGGACATTTGAGATATGTTTAAAGAAAAATAGGTTTATAACTTATAAAATTTAATATAAACTGTTGCTCAAAAACATGAGGAGGAGTTATGGCTCAGTGGTAGAACACTCACCTAACATGTTTGAGGCCCTGGGTTAGATCCTCAGCACCATATAAAGATAAATAAGTACAGGTATCGTGTCCATCTACAACTAACAAATATTTTTTTAAAAAAGCACATGTAGCTGGGTGCAGTTGCGCAAGCCTATAATCCCAGCAACTTGGGAGGCTGAGGCAAGAGGATCTCGAGTTTAAAACCAGCCACAGCAACTTAGCCAGGCACTAAGCAACTCAGTGAGACCCTGTCTCTAAATAAAATGCAAAAAAGTAGGGTTGGGAATGTGGCTCAGTGGCTGAGTGCACCGAATTCAATCCCCAGGACCCCAAAAGAGCATGTGTGATGAAATAGCAGGGCAGGAACATAAAAAATAGCACCTGTCTAGAGTAGAAGATGCAGAGTCCACGAAACTATCACCACAAGCACTGAGCCTGCTCGACCAGATCTTGTGGAAGAATGAAAACACTTTTTGAGAAGGAGTAGCAAGTGTACTCCCAGGGAGCAGGCAGCTGCTGGAGGGGAGGGCGGCGCGCTGGGTGCCACTCACCCCAGAGCTACAGCTGCATAAGCTGCGCCAGCCGAGCTCACTTCCTCACAGTCCCTCTGAAGAGTCTCCTGGATAAGCTCATCCACCACCTGCACAAGGTCCTATGGAGAGACCAGCACAGGGGTCAAATACAGCGTCCCACCCAGGACAGAGATCTTGAGTGAGACCTTGTCATTAGACACTGTCTGACAAAGCACTTGACTCCTATCATGGAATCAGTCACGCTGCTTCAGGAGAGGTCTCTGAGGAATGGCTAGGAGCCTTCCAGAGGGAAAAGCCAGGGGAAGCCTGCCAGACGGCCCCACTGTGCCCTGTTCATCTTCACTTGTCCACACTGAACATCATCAACTTCTGTGGTGGTTCTTTATGCTCCCCTCAGGACTCCCTGACTCCCCCATGTGGTTACTGCCCAGTGCCTGCCTCTGAGTGGCCGGGATGACACATTCGAGTCCCACACCTGTGCAGTAAACAAGCTCTACTCAGTTCTTTGGAAACCCCTTGTCCCCAGGCACAGAGTACTACCATAATCCCACAGGTGCTGGTCAACCTATCTACTGGCCATCTCGAATGAAGAGGTGATGATTTCAATCAGACCACACAGGCTGACGCTCTAGTAGTGAGCACTGAAGTACTGCTCTGACTACTAAGAAGAAAAGAGGGGCTCTGAAGTTAGCCTGGGGAGTTAGGCTCAGTTCTGCCCCATGAGGTCATGAACATGGGCAGATACTACCCTCCACTCTACTTGGCTCCTCTCCTTTGAGACCAGGCAACACAGTACCCCAACACAGGGTAGTGGGGGCCAAATACATTTGTGCACAATGGACTTCTCAGAGCCCTGACCCAGAAGATTCCCTACCGCATCAGAGTACACAGGTGCAGGCTTTGGAGGCAGCACCTCAGGCTGCATGGAGAGCTGGCAGAGACTGGGTGCCACAGATGGGGGTGGTGGAGGGACATGAGGCAGAGATACAGGTGAGGGTGCGGGGACTGGAAGAGGGTGCGGAAGGAGACCCTGTGATGGCACATCCAGTTCTGCCTCACATTCTTCTCTCCCATCACCTGGAAGAAAGGACACAGGAAAACATGTTACTGCAGATGCACACCAACAGCACCAGATGCAGTCATCTCCATGCAGGGACAGTCACACGGACCTAAAGGACTGCCCTCCCTGAAAACACCCATGGGACCCCTGAGGGCATATTGCTTCATGTGCAAAACAGCACTGTGGTGTCAGGGTGCCCAGAGAAGGACTTCAGAACTGTATGGAAAGGTACACCTCCAGGCCCCAGAGTAAGATAGATGCTTCTGGGCATGGAGAGGCTTTGAGGAAAATGCAGGGCAGCTTCACTCACCCGATGTATCCAAGCTAGGTCTCTGAGCGTTGACGGGTAGCTCTGTGGCCAGGCTCTCCCCGACGTACTTGTTCTGGGAGTTGAAGCTGCACACGGGTGTGTGACGAGGAACTGGGGGCAATGGCCCTCCATTCACAACTTCACCAACTGACACTGTCAGCTTCCTGGTAATAAACACTGACTTCCTGGCCTTGGATAATCCCTCTGGTTCCAGGAATGCAGACCTGTTCAGCTCCACACAGCTACCCAGACCACGGAGAGCCCATAGAAAGGTGTCACTCAGGGAAGATGGCAGCTTCATCTTCCCAAATCTAGCTGTAATGCTAGAAACCCAAACCTTGTCCTGTGTCCCGTAGGCCATATGCAGATGAGAGGAAGGCACAGACCACAGTAACCTCTAGTGTCAGCCTCCATAACCACATGGCCTAGCATGTTAACAACCACACGTGGGACAACACATGGCTCTGTCTCAAGAAAAGAGGCTGCTCATCTCCTGAAAGACAGCTCTGGAGAAAAGAGCTAAAGGAGGAAGGGGCTGGAGAAACCCCACTGAGTATAATGATGCCAACTGCTAGGAGAGGGTTTGGAAATTTCATCATGGTCTCAAAATACTGACTGGAAGGTAGAGGAAAACACATCAGCCTGGCCTATTGCTACCTCTATCTCAACCATCTCAACTATCAGAAGTGGGCAGTGGTCACTCACAGGTCAGCAAAGGCTATCTTAAAGGAACAGAATAGGAAGATTCTTAAATTTTATCTTTGGATTCTTTGGTAACTCATGAAAAGCATTGATTTTTAGAGTCACAAAGAACTTGGTCTGAAACCAGTCTGCCCACAAACAGCATGTGACTTTGGGAGTACCTCCCAGCTCCATATCAGGAAAGCAGCAAGTGGAACATGCCTTCTCTAGAAAAAGGGAATGGGAGCAAAGCCCACAGTTCCAGCTTCAGCCCTTACCCATCAGAAACAGTGAGGCCATGATAGTTGAGGAAGTCTGTGGCCTCTTCGCAGTCTCTGAAAAGCAGCATGCGCACCACACCATCCAGGGGAAAGACGGTAGACCGCTGTGTGCTCACAGTATATGCAATGTTGAGAGCCCGGAGAGCGTCCTTGCGGATCTGAAAGGGAAGGCAGTCTCAAATAAAGAAGCCAGTTAGACAAAGGCAACAGTCAACCCCACTTGACCAGCCTCACCCCCAAAATTTGGATTAATAATGCTGAGAATTTCAAAATTAGAGATTTTGTGCAAGTAATATGGGATCTCTGCTTTTTCGTTTCTGTCTGCATGAATGTTGACAAGGCTGAACCTGGCTGCCATGCTCAAGATTTCTCTTATCTGAGCCACAGTGAGCATCTGCACTGCACACTTCTCCTGGCAGCGATCAACAGTGCCAATCCCAAGTCAAGGGGCCATCACAAATCCCTCACAGACTGCACAGTTTCCAGGAGAGGGGCTATAACCCACTTGGAAGAGCTCCACATCAAGAGATGCTTCAGCACCCCAAGTAACAATCTCTTCCTTCTTGTGCTACAAGCAGTTATTTTACTCACCTGATTGAAATAACAGTGTAAAAGACACGCATTCAGATAGGAAGCTGACTGGACCAGTTTGAAAAATCTCACAAAATTATTACTGTTCAGTGCAGCAAAAGCCCGGACAGCGAAGTCCACCTCGGGGGAGTTTCTAACATCAGGGTGAAATTGCTGCACTTCTCTGTTAGGGAGACAAAATGTTCAGAGCATTGTTTTTAATTAAACAACATTTCTAGAAAGATAGATTTGATAAATAACTAGATTTCAACAATACTGAGAAAGAGTGTCCTGTGGTGACGTGTGCCTCTGAATTCAGTTTTCTGATTTCAGAGCTACCACTCTGAACTTAGATCAATAAGGGTTTTCTTTAAAAGGATAAAATACACTGATTCAAGCAATAATTTAGTAATCATCAAAAAGTTATCTTAAAGTAATCCCGACTGGCCAGGTGCATTGGCACCTGCCTATAATCCCAGCAGCTCGAGAGACTGAGGCAGGAGAATCATGAGTTCAAAGCCAGCCTCAGCAATGGAGAGGCGCTAAGCAACTCAGTGAGAATCTGTCTGTAAATAAAGTACAAAATAGGACTCGGGATGTGGTTCAGTGGGCAAGAGTGCCCCTGAGTTCAATCCCTGGTACCAAAAAAATAATGCTGACTGAATGCCAGCAGTATAATGACAAAGTTTGTTATTTTTAAAAAAAAAAAAAAAATCAATTTGAACTATTTAAGATAGAAACAAATGATTGTCATATATAAAAAGACATTAAAAAAAAAAAAAGCACAGCCATTTTACATAGCCAGCTTATCTGCCAGGCTTAATTTTAAAACATAACCAATCACACATCTAGATGTTCTACAACAAAGTTCTTGGAGAAAATACTAAGCTAAAAAAAAAAAATTTCACCATAAATAAGCTAAAAAAATTTTTCACCATAAATATAAGAACCTTGGAACTAAAGGACAAAAGCCAGCACTGAATTCAGTTTACCAACTCACAAACTTGGCCCAGAGACTCAGGCATATTTACCAGATAAAGGTCTACTTACATATCAAACCAGGGTTTAAAATTCCTTCTTTTTGGAGGGTGGGGTGGGGTACTGGGGATAAAACTCAGGGCCACTCAACCATTGAGCCACATTATTAGCCCTATTTTTGTACTTCATAGAGACAGGGTTTCACTGAGTTGCTTAGCACCTCCCTGTTGCTCAGGCTGGCTTTGAACCTGCAATCCTCCTGTCTCAGCCTCCCAAGCTAGAGCTGCTGAGATTACAGGTATGTGCCAACATAGTTGGCTTAAAATTCTTCCATTTTTAACATTGATACTTACCATTTTGTTTCACAGTGTTTTCCTTTCTCTTTCTTAGACCTTTGACAAAACTACCTAGAAACAGCAAATTGCTAACAACTCTGATAGAATGTGGGCTTCCCTGTCCTGGCTCACTACCTGTATGATCAGGAGGCCTTCACCCTCATTTTCTCTCATTGAAGAGAAACGTGCTCTGGAGTGAACATGAGGGTCTGAGTGAGATGTGCGGGTACAGTGCATACCCCTGTTACTCTGCTCCCAGCTTAGCTCAGCAGCAGACAGCTCAGACTAGGGCGTCCTGCTATCACCTAGTGTTCCCTAGCAGAGAGAGCTCAGCACTGTCAGCTACTGCAATCTTAAAGGCTCTTTTGCAAGCTAAATCTTGCCTTTTCACATATCATAGGCCATCTTGTGAATCTGGAAACTCACCTCAGGATGTCCCCCTTGTTGAGATTGAGCAGAACGTTGTACCCCTGGAACTCAGCCTCACTGGCACAGAAGATGCCTTTGTTCCTCAGATCTTGGTACATCTCTTTTAGACTCTGTAGGCACTTGGTCATGTTCTCATTGTTGATCTTGGCATCAAAGGAGGACATGGGCTCCTCACACATGGAGTGAGCACAGTGGATGTGAAACCGGGTGCACTTCTCTATCAGGGACACCGTCGGGGGGTCACAGAGATGCTGCTGTGTGATGTCCTGGCCACGGGGGGGAAGGGTTATACACACACATGCATTACACCTGAACATGCTCCACACACACTCCCCTGGCAAAGAATCAACTATGAGAAAAATCCATGCTTATCACCACTGAATTGCTTACTTTTCAACTTGAAACCAAGCCCATCAAGCACATTTTAAGAGGATTTTATAACAGTTTAAATAAAAGTATATTTTTGTTTTAGATTAAGATATTTGAGTAATTCAGGCACTATGGCAGATGCCTGTAATCCCAGTGACTTGGGAGGCTGAGGTAGGAGAATCACAAGTTCAAAGCCAGCCTCAGAAACTTAGTGAGACCCTATGCAACTTAGTGAGACCCCGTCTCAAGATACAAAATAAAAAGAGCTGGAGTAGGCTGGGGATATAACTCAGTTAGTAGAGTGTTTGCCTTACATGCACAGGGCCCTAGGTTCAACCCCAGAACCACACACACACAAAAGGGGGAGGGGGGTTGGAGATGTAGCTCAGTGGTTAAGTGTCCCGGGTTCAATCCCTAGTAGTAAAATGAAAAGTGCTCCCAGTATGCCTTTGGAATATACATGCATTTCCTAGTCTCCTGAACAGAGGTAGCTGATACCTTCCGTATGCCCCGTGTGCGGTTCCACACGAAGTCATACCAGTCCCGCAGGCTGCCTTCCTTCTGGTCCATGATCTGAGTCACCAAGTAGTCCATGGTCCTGCTGAGCACTGCAGATGGTCGTAGCTCATGTGGCAGAGGCTCCTCCTGATCAGCTGAAGACCGGCTATATTCCTTCACGGCCGCTGCATGGTCCACCTGGGAACACAGAACAGGGACAGGTTATTTGAGTGGCAGGTGCTGGGGCCACCTACTGCCACAGTTGTTCCTTTAATCAAGGGGGAAATCATGCATGCACTCACACAAGATCCATGCCTAAGAATACACTTTTAAAATGAACCCCTGGATTCAACCCCTTATCCAAAAAATAAAGATGAACTGAGGTTCAAAATGGTTGACAAAGCCACACAACTCGAGAGTTTCAGGGCCAAGATTTTTTTGTGTGTGTGGGACTAGAGAATGAATCCAGATGTACCTGTAAGCTATATCCCCCACCCTCTTAAAAATTATTTTTTAATTAAAATTTTAAAAACCTGAAGAGCAAAAGAATCTAGACTGGTGCAGATTTCTGGGGAATATGTGCTAACACAGTTCAGGAAGGGTCAGACTCTCTGATGCAGTAATTTAATGCATAGGATGTAGCTGAAGAAAATAATCAAAATATCATAGAAGCACTGCAAACAAGATGCCAAATAATATTATTATTTGAACTGAAAAATTAAAAACAGTCTATCTACTGACTGCAAAAAATGGAAAGTTTTGACAGAGCTACATAAAGACATATATGCCTCATTTAGAAAACACTTATGAATGTGTAACTGATTAGAATAAAAATTTTTTAAAAAGAAATGCTTATGAAGAAATCCTCATAATACATGGAACTGTTCATGAAAAGATACAAATTGAATCTAGATCATCCAGGGAAGGAATAAGACTAAAAAGGCATGGTGGCTCAGGAGGCTGAGGCAGGAGGATCACAAGTTCAAAGCCAGCCACAGCAAAGGCAGGGTGCTAAGCAATTCAGTGAGGCCCTGTCTCTAAATACAAAAAAGGGCTGGAGATGTGGCTCAGTGGTTGAATGCTCCAGAGTTCAATCCCCAGGGACTCCCCCCCCCCCAAAAAAAAAAAAACTGTAAAAATGGGAAAAAAATAAAATTCTAATCTAGATTTTAAAAACCCACATCAAGGTAGATCCCCTTTCCAAGACGAACCACTCTCTCCCTTGAGAGTGTCTCCCCTCCTTTCTTTAATAAATTTTGTTATCTTTCTTTAAAAAAAAAAATCCTACATCTATACTTTATTGCATTAAATATGATGTGGTTTAGTTGCATTATACAAAAACTACTTAGCCAACATGTCAGTATGAAAATAGCTTAATATAACTATTAATAGCACAAATGCCCATCACCATCCAAAAAAAGCAAACATTCAAATCAAATATCCACATGTACAGAAACCACAAAGAACAGGCCTTCCCCACCCTGCCCAGCACACCCCCACTCCAACCCCTGATAAGAGGGGAGACCAGAGTCCCACCTGGTCAGTGCCTGGGACCACTTCGAAAATGCTAAGCTGACTCCGGGTCTCCCGCATGTACCGCTCCTTCTCAGGACACATGTCAGGGCATGTCCCAACAAAAGTCCTGGCTTTGTCCAGATCAGTCCTCTTCACCCGAGCTAAGTGATGTCAAGTAAGAGGTAACATGTTGGTTACTGGGAACCCACAGAAGTGTATTTTCATAGTAACAAAAGACAAAAATTGAAAAAAGAAAGAAACACAAATTACAAAGGAAAGAAATATTTTTATAACCCATCAGATGAAGGAACTTACATGGCCTACCCTTTCAGACAGTAGACATCAAGGATCAAAAAGACCACCAGGGCCAGGTCTCTCCAACAGTCCACAGAACTTCACTGCAGACTACAAATGGGCATCCTCTCACTCAAAGCTAGATGTACCACCAGTGTTCTAGAATTCTTTTTTTTTTTTTCTATTTTTGTTGTTGTTGTAGATGGACACCTTTATTTTTTTAATTTATTTTATTTTTTAAATAACTGTATTTTATTTATTTATTTTTATGTGGTGCCGAGGGTCAAACCCAGTGCCTCACATGTGCTAGGCAAAGCACTCTACCACTAAGCCACAATCCCAGTCCAGGGTTCTGTAATTCTTATGGTGACTTCAGTGATAAACAATCATGGTGTAGGATGTTTACTAAAGTGTGCCCCTGGGTTCAATCCTCCAGTCCCAAAAAAAGAAATAAAATTAAAGAAAAAAAAAAAAGGAAACTCCTAAAAACTGAAATTTAAGAAGAAAAATTGCAAAGAGTATGTATATTTACATGTTTGGTCACTGTATCTCTTTCACATTAATCAATACTTTGAAGGTGACACATTTACACAGCTCAACATTCCACGGGTGGGAATACGTCCAAAACCAAGCACTCCCCTTCACCTCAACCCTTGGGACACCACCTTCTCATCACTATTTCATGCATATGTCTGCAAACACATTCATCTACATAGGTACACACACAGCACTCAACCCCAGGAAGACTGGTAAACAATAACAGGCAGATGTGGCACATCAGAGACCCAGAGACTCAATGGCAGTTGAGCCCGTGGAAAGGGACACTTCCCTACTGGGAAGCCACCTCACCATAACCTTTCCATGGACTCTGGAACCTGTGCCACAATACACATACCTTGCCGCATGATTCGGTCTCTTTGGTCAAGCAGGCGGTACTTCTCCTCAGATGTCTCAGCAACAGTACCTATCAGAGTACTAAGGGATGACACGGATGGCCCAAGGCCCTCGGAGCCCTCAGACCCAGAGTCAAATGGGTCTCCCTCAAACTGGTGAGCCTTCAGAAGACTTGGCTTCTTCACGGGAGAGCTATAGGGAAAAATACATTAAGGGTCCTTGTAACATTTCCATATCTGAACCTGTCAAGATTTTTGGGTCCTCTAAAACTGAGAAAGCATTAAAATGAGATAAGCCTTGATAAAACTGGTAATGAGAAAAGTTTTCTTTTCTTAATGAAAAAGAAGCAAGGCCAGGCACAGTGGCACATGCCTGTAATCCCAGCAAGTCAGGAGACAGAGGCAGGAGGATACAAAGTTCAAGACCAGCCTCAGCAACTTCACAAGACCCTGTCTCAAAATAAAAAATTAAAAGGGCTGGCAATGTAGCTCTGTGATAGCGTCCCCTGGGTTCAATCCCCAGTACCACATAAAAAGAAGGAGCAAGTAAGGCAGGCATGGTGGTACACACCAGTAGTCCTACCTACTTGGAAGGCAGGCAGGAGAATCACTTGAGCCCAGGAGTTTGAGACAAGTCTGAGCAATGTAGCAAGAGCTCATCTCAATGGGGAAAAAAAGTTGGTTACACACAAAAAGTAATATAATTATTTACTAGTTTCTAAATAATTTTTGAAATATTTCATGTTTTTAAAAGATGAAATGAACTAATTTAAACAGTTAAGATAAATATTTCTGGACTTCTATCTCAAAGCAATTAAATTCATTCTGGAAAAAAATCACACCTTTAATGCCATAAGGAAATACTCTGCCTACATGCTGTAATACCCAACTTTATTTCTGTTGAAGGACACACTAAACAGAAAGGGTCTCAGCTTCCCCATTTTCTATCTGTTTTTCAACATTTTCTAAACTTGAATGCCAAAGACAGTGTAAGACTGGTTGAGTGAGAAAAGATAAATCAAAATCAAGCCAGCAATTAAACTGCAATCATGAAATGGAAAGTGAATCTGGCACAGCGGTGGACACACCTATAATCCCAGCTAGAGGATCACAAGTTCAAGGACAGCCTAGACAATATAGTGAGACCCTTTCTCAAAAAAAAAAAAAAAGAATAGAAAAAAGGTTGGAGACTTAGCTCAGTGGTAGAGCACTTGCTTAGCATGAGTGAGGCCCAAAGTTCAATCCCTAGTACCACAAAATGAAAAAATTAATACATAAATAAAATGAGGAAAACAATGCACTAGCCAAAATAAAAGAAAGGTTAAGGCAGAGACTTGTCAAAGCAGGCCCCGTTGTAAATAGGACAGGAGCCAGCCAGCTCTCTCAGAACACAAACCCAGAGGAGGGGCCCTGGGAAAGAGTTCCCCATACAGACAGGGCAGCCATGTGATGGAAAAGCAACCACGCTCACACCAATCCACAGCTGCCCAGGGAGTGAGCATCCACTTTACTGCAATAAATGAAACCTATAAGAAGTTGTACAGAGGCTGAACCCATCCTTATTAAGAATGCAATTATTGGGGCTGGGGTTGTGGCTCAGTGGTAGAGAGCTCGCCTAGCATGTCCATGGCACTGGATTTGATCCTCAGCACCACATAAAAATAAATAAATAAATAAAATAAAGGTATTGTGTCCAACTACAACTAAAACCAAAATATTTTTTTAAAAAAAGAATTCAATTATTACAGTCAGATGTCTTAATGGGGAAAATTACTGAGATGCATTAGCATTTCAGGAGGGACTACAGGTAACCTTATGGGACATGACAAGCATAGAGATGGTGACCAGCTCAGGGCACTGTACTCCATGAGCCTCATGGGGTAGGCACCCTTTTGTGCAGACAGAAGCTCTGCCACCTAAGTGAGTAGCCTCCTGAGTAGGAAATAACCCACAGGGTCTCCACAGCTGGGGCCAAGAGGACCAGACCAGGCAGATTACAACAGCTTTGTGATGAGATTCTCCCAGAGAAAATGCCTAGATGGAAAATAAGGCCCTCCCCAAAAGAGGGTCTTCTCAGCTCCTTGTCTATGAGAACAGGATGAGACAGAAGCAGCCCTGCAGATGACAAGTTCCAGATGTAGAAAACTCATTCTCCAGTCTCAGCTGGGACCCAACCCTGCAAAGATCTGCTATCCCAGAGCCTCCTCACTGCTCATGCTGGTTGGTAGGGGTGGCAGGGCGGGGGATGGTCTTCAGAAGGACCCCTGTTTTCCAGTCCCAGAAGCTGCTGGCAACTAGCTCTTTTTTAAAAATATATTTTTTAGTTGTTGATGGGCCTTTATTTTATTCTTTTATTTATATACAGTGCTGAGAACTGAGCGCAGTACCTCACACATGCCAGGCAAGCACTCTACACTGAGCTACAACCCCAGCCTGGCAACTAGCTCATTTTTTTCCATCCCCCTGGTCCCTCAGCCACTACTCAGATGTCATTAGATGACACTATCCCCATCTGTCCTTCAATGTGATCAGCAGAAAAGACCAATCCCACCTTTTATTCAGGCCTCCAGCTGCAGGCCTCACCGTGGGTTTGCCAAGAGGGGAGTGCTGAAAGGGTGCATCCTCTGTTCCCTGGCTGGCTTCACTGTCACCAGGTTTCTTCTCCTTCAGGGAAAAGGGTTTCTTATTGGGACCTGAGGACACAGAAGTCAGATCAGAGTTTATGCCATCTCAGGTCTCCTGACACTGGACTTAGATTCTTTTTTGAGAAAGCAATATTTTTATAATTGTCACAAGAGGTTAGGAAAGATCCCAAAAAAACAACTATGAGACATGAGGATCCCCTCAGAGCCAGCCTCCCCACCAGTGATGGGGAAAGGACTAACATTCACAGGTCAAAGAACTTGCACAGAGCATCAGACCATGAAAAGAATAACTGAAAACTCACTTATTTTCTTCTTGTGCCAAAAGATAGCCACATCCTTATGTAAACTTTTCCCCTTCTTCCTTGCCAGGGCTGCAGATGCCTGAAAAATCGTCCAGTAATAGAATTATGAGGACAGCAGGAGACCAGAGAACATTAGGCTTAAGACTTCAATACAGAATGAGATCACTCAAAGATGAAAAGGAGCCAACAGTGCCTCCGCCTACCACATGTTCTGCCTGCATTTCTGTCTCCAGCTGTGGCTGCCATAGCCCTCATGTCCCTTACCTATCACACAGGCATGTATGTGAACTTCTCCTTTTTGAAATAACACATGAACTTGGCCTCTGGCATTTGGTATGATGAATCTCACCAGCTGGTTTCATACACAGAAACAAAAAGATTGCCAAGTCACACTCAAGCACAAAAGGAATATCAACTACAAGATGATACACATGTGATACCATTTATCATAAAACACACACACACCTGTAATCCCAGTGATTTGGGAGGCTGAGGCAGGAAGATCGAGAGTTCAAAGCCAATCAGCAATTTAGCAAGGCCCTAAGCAACTTTGCAAGACCCTGTCTCTAAATAAAGTATAAAAAGGGCTAGGGATGTAGCTCAGCAGTGAAGTGCTCCTGGGTTCAATCCCTGATATCAAAAAAAAAAAAAAAGAAAAACAAAACCACACACACAAAACTAACTACACATTGTATACGTATACAATATCTAGAAAAATATGCACCACATTAGGTAAGAGGTCAGTCTTGAATAACAGCAGACATGGGAGGCATGGGGGGGGTGCATGGGGAATCAGCTTCATCCATATCAATAAAATTATTAAAATGGCAATGTATTTTTATGTCCATTATGTAATAAAAACATCATGTAATAAAAACCTTAATGTTTATTACACAGGCAAAACATAATTTGTTTTAAAATATTTTTTAGGTTTAGATGGACACAATTCTTACCAGTACCTCCTCACACATGCCAGGCAAGCACTTTACCACTGAGCCACAACCCCAGCCCAGAACTTTTTTAAAATGAGGATTACCATGTGATCCAGCAAGTCTACTCCCAAGGTGTACACCCCCAAAAAATGAAAGCAAGGACTCAAACCTATACTTACATAACAATACTCAGAGCAGTATTATCCACAATAGCCAAAAGGCAGAAGCAAGCCAAAATGTTCATCAACAGAGTATTTTATTAACAAAGGTGGTCCATCCTATTCACCCATAAAAGGAATCAAATTCTGATACATGCTACAATGAATGCTGACATAAATCACACAAAAAGACATGACTCCACATACATGAGATATCTAGTAGGTGAATTCTTAGTGATAGAAGTTAGCCTAGAGGTTACTAGGGAATAGACCAGGTTACCAGGAACAGTATGGGAACTTACTGCTTAATGGTTACAGTTTCTGTTTTACAATAATGAAAAAATTCTGGAAATAGTTGTCTGGTTGCACATCACTGTGAACATAATTAATAATACTGAATTATTTTAATAATAAAATAAATAGCAAAACCCCTAAAACTGTGAATATTTTCGCATGAAAATTACACAGGGGCTAGGGCTGTAGCTCAGTGGCAGAGCACTGGCCTAGCACATGTGAAGCACTGGATTCAATCCTCAGCACCACATAAAAAAATAAGTAAATAAAGTAAAGGCATGCTGACCATCTACAACTACAAAAAAAAAATTTTTTTTTTAATTACACTCTTAGGAATTTAAACAAAGGACAAACACTAAGCAAATAAACAGGATAAAATGCCATGCACCATAGAATCCCATTTTATACATATATATATATATATATATATATATATATATATATATATATATAAACAAGCAAATAAAATTAAAAGTTATGAAAACATGCTTTCTTCTTTATTTTCTTCTTTATAAATTCTTATAAAGTCAGGCATGGGGCATACACTTTTAATCCCAACAACCTGGGAGGCTAAAGCAGGAGGATCACAAGTTTGAGGCCAGTTTCAGCAACTTAGCAAGACCCTGTCTCAAAATGAACATTAAAGGGGCTGGGATTGTGGCTCAGCAGTAGAGCACTCGCCTAGCATGAACGAGGCGCTAAGTTCGATCCTCAGCACCACATAACAATAAATAAAATAAAGATATTGTGTCCAACTACAACTAAAAAAAATTTTTTTAAAAATTTTAAAAATATTTTTAAAAAAATTTAAAAAAAGGGCTAAGGATGTAGCTGAGTGGTTAAGCGTCTCTGGGTTTGATCCCCAGTATTCCCCCCACCAAAACAAAAGAGAGGAGGGAGTAATAGAGACTGATTATTGATTTGGGGAAATACTAAAGATTGGAAGGGCCCAATGTTGCATCTGTAGTCCCAACTATTTGGGAAACTGAGGTAAAAGTATTTCTCTCTTGAACTCAGGAGTTCAAGGCCGGTGTAGCCACAGCAAAACCCTACCTCTTAAAATAAACAAATATAGAGCTAGGCACATACACTTGTAATCCAGGCAGCTCAGGAGGCTGTGGTAGAAGAATCACAAGTTTAAAGCCAGCCTCAGCAACTTAGTGAGACCCTAAACAATTTAGTAAAACCCTGTCTCAAAAAATAAAAAGGATTGGGGAAATGGCTCAGTGGTTAAGCACCCCTGGATTCAATCCCAGGTACCAAAACAATTAACTAATTAAAAATAAATATATAGGGGCTGGGGTTATAGCTCAATGGTGCCTACCATGTGTGACACACTGAATTTGGTCCTCTGCACCACATAAAAGTAAATAAACAAAATAAAGGTGTTGTGTCCATCTACAACTAAAAAAAAATTGTTAAAATATATATATAAACATATATATAAAGTAAATAAAATTAAAAGCTATGAAAACATGCTTTCTACTTTATAAATTTTTATAAAGTCATGCATGGTGGCATACACTTTTAATCCCAGCAACCTGGGAGGCTAAAGCAGGAGGATCACAAGTTTGAGGCCAGTCTCAGCAACTTCTCGAGATCCTCAGCAACTTAGCAAGACCCTGTCTCAAAATGAAAATAAAAAAAGGGCTAAGGATGTAGCTCAGTGGTAAAGTGCCTGGGTTTGATCCCCAGTACTCCCTTCCCACCAAAAAAAAAAAAAAAAAAAACTTACAGAACATTATTTTTTCCATAAGAATATTTAGAAAAAATAATAAACATATAAAGCTGCATAACATGAGCAATGCATCTGTGCATGTAACCTACAACCCATGGACTACAAAAATGTTGAGAGTTGGTACAAACCCACCAGTTGTTTCTGGAGGACAGGATTACAAGAGATTTCACATTTTCTTTGTATTATTGGAATATTTACGGTGTTCATGTACTATGATCAATTAAAGAAAAACAAAACCAGAAAACTCAAGTTTGAAAAAGTGCTGTGTGGCTACAGAGCCACTCCCAAGCCTCTCGAGGGCTAGCCTGTTGCAACACTCAGAGCTTTCCTAGAGCACTGGCACCTCAAGCCTCTCAAGATTCCAGGTTATGAAATAAACAGAGCTGGATCACATGCCTATAATCCCAGTGCTATCCAAGGCTCTCCATGACAAGAGATAAAATTTGAGTGCTTTCTCTATGTTCTAGAAAGCAAAAAACTGAAGAATCTGTCACTTTTAAGCAGTTCAAAGGCAACAAAAGTCAAATCTGCAGTAGTGAATGGCAAGTCAGAAGTACTCACATGATCAAAAAAATGCACCACTGCAAGCTTCTTGCTGCGCCTGGTAAAGATGCGCTGTACTTTAGCAATTTTGCTAAAGTGGTTCTCCAGAATAGTTCTGTCATTGAGATAGTCAGGGATGTTCTTGCACTGGATTGCTGTGACTTCAGCGGGAGACAAGCCCCCAAGACTGTCTGTGCTCTCACTTCTTTTACTCTGACGCATAGTTCCCCTTAGAGAATCTAGGGGTTAGGACAATGGAAACATAAACCATCAAATGCAACATCTTCAAACAAGAAAAAGTTCATGGATGTAAGGCCTGCTCCAAGGATCCCTTAAGTTCTACTTACAGAGAACTTAACAGAAAAAACAAGCTAATACCCAGGAAACTCACGGAGAGCCTGCCAGCAAGATTTACTCTGCATTGTACATTTTAAGAACTCACCTTCTTTTTTATCTCTACCTTCAGTTTCTTCCTCTTTATTCACACCTGGAAGCCGGGAGGGTGCCAGGACAGACTGACTCCCTCCTGGGATAGCCATGTGGTCACTTTCCCCGGACTCCACAAAGCCACCTTCCTTTCTAGATTCTTTGTTGCCCAGACGACATACTTCTTTATTGCTTTTGAAGACATCCTGTATTGTCCGACCAAACAAACTGCCTCCTCGAGGTCGATTCAGGCGAACAGGCCGTTTATCCGGAGGATGGTCACCCCTTGACAAAGGGTCTGAGTCTTCTGCCTCGTGGCCATGCCTCCTAGGGGAACGATCCTGGTCCTCTTTCCTTTTCAGTCCTTTCATGAGGCTGGGAAGTGGCTCCACCTGGGAAACAGCTTCTTCACACCCTGGTCGAATACCGGTTTTGTTTACAGGGAAGGGTTCCCCCAAAGACCCAGAAGATGATATGGGGAAGCTACTGAAGCTACTATTAGAACTTCCAAAAATTGATTTAGGTTCTCTCTTCTCCTCCTCTACATTTTGGTTTGACAAAGCAGGGGTAAAAGCAGATGATGAATTACTACTACTGACTGATTTTGAAAAGGTAAAATTTGAATTGGTAGCTGAACTACTTGTCACCTGAGGAAAGGAAAAAGAAGTCAAGCCTCCAGGTCCACTACTAATTGGGTGGGAAAATGTGAAAAACCCAGAAGTAATTTGGCTCTGGGTTCTCTCTGGTTCGGACTCAGTCCCCAGTATTGGTCTGAACACTGCATTTTCCAGAGGTTTAAAGCTGAATTCGGTTTTCCCAAAACCACAGCTTGCTATTTCTCCAGATTCTGATCCAAAAGTAGAAGTACTTGGGAAAACCCCAAGGCTAGTGGGTGATTTGAAACTAAATCCTGCATTTCCAGACACAGATGAACTCGAAGGCCCAGAGACAGCTACAAAGGGAGTGTGTTCAAGTCCAGAAAAGAGTCCAGAACTTGAGGTTTGGGTGAGTCCAAACGTTTGCACTGAAGAGGAAGGTGCCACAAAGCCAGGTACCTGTGAGAATCCTGTGTTCTTCCCAGATAATGTATTGCTTTGCCCAAAAAGAGAAGGCTGACCAAACCGAAATGGGGGTTTGGCCTGAAATGTTCCCACTGAACTACTAGAAGATGCTGCAAAAGTACTAGGCTGCTGCCCACCAAAAGGGTTGGTTGGGTTCATCTTTGATTCAATTATTAGAAGACAATAAATACTAAGTGTACAAAATTATTCCGCTTCCTCAAACAGTCTGTTGCACCAGGATAAGCTGAAAGACATAAATTCAGATCATCACAGCACCTCCTGCAAGAAGACTGAGTCTTGAGTCACCCGTCACACTCTAAGGATAATTAATGAAAAGGCAGGCAATACAGAGGACTAAACAACCTTATTTTCTACTGAGAGCCCATAGATTCTTTTTGTTGGTGAGCAGGGGCACAGGGTGGTACAAATAAAGGACTATGTTACATAAGTTTAAATCCTGATCCTTAAGACTAAAGTAAAAATCTATTTTACTGAGCTGATAAATTGGTGAAAAGTCACTTGGTAATAAGAATGAATGTCGTTACTTACACCTTTCTACTTAAAGGGGAACTCGCCAGAGTCTTCCAACCTCCGAGGCCAGAGAATTACAAAGTAACACTGAGAAATCGTTACTGTTTCAGCGTTTCCTCCCATTCAATTTTTCTCAGAGTAACTGGAGCACAGAAAACTTTTCCCAGGCTTAGAAATACGTTTCCTGCTGCGCTGGCGGCCGCCGGGGCGCCGAGCGGCTTGCGGACAGAGGGGCCGGCGGGGACCCCAGCAGGCCGCGCTGCAGGCTCGGCTGGCCGCGCGCCGTAGAGACGCCGGGCGCCCAAGGGAGCTGGCAGGGCCGGCGCTCACAGCCCGCCGCTGGACGCCCAGGCCAGCGCCGCCGCCCCGCTCTGCGCCCCGCTAGGCTCTCCGTCCCCCTCCGCTCGCCGCCCTGGGTCCCGGCAGACCCCAGCGCACGCACGGGCCTCGGCCGAGGGAGCGGCGCTCAGCTGGGGGCAGAGGGCAGAAAACGAAACGGACCAACTTCCGGTCCGCTTAGCGCGGGTCCGTCCAGGCCGCTGCATTCAGGTTCCGCTCTGCCGCCTTCCGGCGGGTTTCCGGCCAGCGGCCCGCCCACTGCGCGAGCCCGCTGGTCCCGGCTCCTGTGCGCAGCCCCGGGCTGCCGCTCCCGGCTCCGGTAAGTACGCCGGACCCCACTTCCGGCACGGAGCGGTGCGTTCCCCGGCGTAGGTCCGCCGCGCCGGGCGCCCCGGGGAGCACCGGCGCTCACCGCCCCTTCCCCGCCCGCTGGGTCCACGTCCGCTTCCCCCCGCGCCGCCCTATCCCTCGGTTTCGTACTTCCCAGGGTGAATGTAAGTTCCCTCCAAGTGGTTAAGCAGTTCCGCCAAGTAGAGTGGTCTGCGTGTGTGCTGTGTGTTTCTCCAGAAGGTCTCGACTTCCGGGACTGAGGGGTCGTCTTCTACCCTCACCACAGGTTCCACCCGGACGGCTTGAAGGCTCGGGCTCTTCCTGCCATGACCTTGGTGATCCGAAACCTGCAGCGAGTCATCCCCTTCAGGAGGGTGCCGCTTCGCAGGAAGATGGAGGTGGTGAGGAATATTCTGGGAGTACAGAAATTTGACCTGGGAATCATCTGTGTTGACAACAAGAACATTCAGCACATTAATAGGATCTACAGAAGGAAAGACGTCCCAACCGATGTGCTTTCTTTTCCATTTCATGAGGTAAAGAGTATGTTCCTCTTCTGTCTGACCTTACAGAATCCATTGCCTGTGTAGTTGCATCACAGACAAGTTTTTTTAAAAATATCTTCATATTTATTTATTTATTCGTTTGTTTTTTTTTTTTGTTGTTTGTTTGTTTGTTTTTAATGTGGTGCTGGGGATCGAACCCAGGGCCTCATGTGTGCAAGGCAAGCGCTCTACCACTGAGCTACAGCCCCAGCCCCAGACAAGGTTCTTAAAATTTTTTTTTTTTTTTGGTACTGGGGATTGAACTCAGGGGCACTCGACCACTGAGCCACATCCCAGCTGAGGCTGGTCCTGTCTCAGCCTCCCGAGCAGCTGGGATTACAGGCCTGCACCACTGCACCCAGCAAGGTTATTAATTTTAATTTTGAAAAATTTCAAAAATACACAAAAGTGAAGAGAACAGTCTTACAGGCCCCCATTGAGCCCCGGTGACTAGACTCCACGATCTCACCTGTAGTGCAATCAGCAAATTAAAAAAGTAAAGGGCTTCTGCAGTTTTTTTAGTGTAACTAAATATGTTTGGATCCAAAAAATTGAAAATAACACTGAACCACTCACAATGATACACACCTGTAATCCTCCAACACGGGAGGCTAAGGCAGGAGGTTCACAAATTCCAGGCCAACCTCCACAACACAAGGAGACCCTGTCTCAAAAGAAAAAAAAAATTAGAAAAGGTTGGGGATATAATTCAATGATAGAGTGACCCTGGGTTCAGTCCCTAGTACCATACATAAAGAATGAAAATAAAACAAACTAGGACTTATATTTTCAACAGATACAATGTAGTAGCTACAGGTAACTATATTATGTGAATACAAGGCTTCATTTATTGTTATTAACAATGTAAATTGGAGTAACGCGTTTGGAAAACGATTTGTCAACATACAGTGCTTCCAGAGCCCTTAAAACATACATATAGGGGACTGTGGCTAAGAGGTAGAGCATTTGTGAAGCACTCGGTTCAATCCTCAGCACCACATAAAAGTAAATAAATGTAAAAATATAAATATAAATATATATATATATATATATATATATATATATATATATATATATATATATATATTAGTGTCCACCTACAACTAAAAAATGTTTTAAAAAAAACATACCAGGGCTGGGGCTGCAGCTCAGGGTAGCACACTTGCCTGGCATGTGTGAAGGGCTGGGTTCGATTCTCAGCACCACATATAAATACATAAATGAAATAAAGGTCTATCAACAACTAAAAAAAAATATTTTAAAAAAATACCTATATACTCTAATCCACTAATATCACACCTGAGGAAATGAATTCAAAGAAGGAAGAAAATACAGTATTAACTGTATAATATTAAGTACTGTTTTCCTTAGTAGGGAAAAAAAATGGAAGCATCCTAACTATCCAGGCATAGATGACTGGGTTAGTGGGAACAGTCCTCAGCTGGTCTTCAGTCTTTCTGTGGGAGAATGTGAAAGACTGTTTAGGAAAAAATGGGAAGTAGAAAGAATAGAAATATAAAATTGTGTCAGTGGGCTGCTGATTTAGCTCTCAAAGTTCTGTGTCTGTGTGACTCCCTATTAGAAGAAATGAAAGAAATGGGAAGTAACTCAGTTGTCAAGATGGAAGCACTTAAGGTCACTTGTTTAGTGGCTGTGCGGTCTTCCCCCTTGGGCCCTTGCTGGTGCTTGGCCTCAGGCATACAACTTGAGCTTCATGTGGTAGTGGAGTCCAGTATCCTACACCTCAGACTCTGAGCTGGGCTCTCCTGGTCAGATTTCTGTCCCCAAGGCAGTGACCTTACGTCTGTTTCCTCATTGTTTAGAATCTGAAAGCAGGTGAACTTCCCCAACCTGGTTGTCTGGATGACTGTAATTTGGGAGACATTTTCCTAGGAGTGGAGTATATCTTTCAGCAGTGCAAAGAAAACGAGGATTACTACGACACGCTGACTGTAAGTGGGGTGCTGACCTCATGGAGCATGGGGAGGGGTTGAGGAGACTTATGTTCCCACTATTGTCTGTGAGCACAAAGGGTTGCTGTGGGAGAACCTACACATGGAGAGAGACGAGCACCCAGGAGCCTTCTCAGCTTTTATCTCCAGAGATAACAGGCTGCCTTTTACTAACCCAGCCTGCAGCATCAGCTTTTTATTAAGATTCCCAAAACAGGGAGGTTGCAAGCCCCAGGACCCTCCAGATTTGTCTCCCTTCAGTTTGACACAGAACAAAAAAGAGGATTCTGAAAAGTGAGTGTGCCTGGAGTCATATTCCATGTGCTTACAGATTGAGCTGAGATGCCTCTCCCTTTGGCAGAACAGATACAACCTGAGCGATCTCTGGGGCATACTAGGGCCTCTGAGTGACTGAAAGCAGAACTTCCCAGGAAGCCCACTGTGAAGGGTGTAGCCTGGACCCTGAATACTCTTCTAGATGCAGTGTGCCAGGAAAGAGGTTGCACACTGTCTTCCTGAAAGTGACATCAAGTGGCCCAATGCAGGCTTTGGTACTTTGTGGCCAGCAGCTATGCCCCTCCAAGGCAGTGGCCCTGGACCTCTCCTTCCAGTCTCCCACCCCACACCTCCAGAGCCTTCCCTGAGGGGTACCCTAATCCCCCCAGTGAGTGCCAGTCTACTACTCCTAGGACCCCAGTCCTCATAGGCATAGGCTAGGCCAGCTCTGCTAGGGACTGAGTCCCAACAGCACCCTCCTTCAGCCCTCCCCTCCTACCTCCATGTCACCAGCCTCAAGACATCTCACTTTGACTAAACCCTCTCCCTCCATCCCCACCCCAGAGGAAGTCAAGATCTTCATACCAGCTAGCCACTGACCTCCCCAGATCCCTAAGCCCATCCTGTGGGACCTCAGACAAGTTGCAGCCATGTTCACATGCTGCCACCTGCTCAGAAGAGGGTTCCTAACCTGCCACAATCTTCCCTCTTCCCCTTCCCTGCTGTGGGCTTTGTCTCATGTCAGAAGCCTATCTCCTCACTCTGCCCCAGATGCCCTCTCCAGACCTACCCACATCTGACCCCCAACCCCTGCCCTACTATCACACCAAAACTCTGCACACAGAAATCAGTAAAATTTGGGTCTTCTCCAGGCCCCTGACCTATGTTTTACTCTTGTGTCCCCCAATCAGAGGGCTTCTCATCCAGGTTTGAGCCAGGGATGCAAGCTGTGCCCTCAGTTCAGGGTGGTCAGCCAGGCCACGCCCACCCACTCGTCTTTCTCATAACTCTCCTTCTGACCCGTAACTCTTTATTCACTTATTCATTTACTTCCCCCTCTGTCAGTACTGGAGATTAAACCCATGGGAGCTCTATTTTTTCTGAGCTAAACCACCAGCCCTTTTTATTTTTTCTTTTGAGACAGGGTTTCACTAAGTTACCCAGACTGGCCTTGAACTTGGAATTCTCCTGCTTCAGCCTCCCTAATCACTGGGATTACAAGCATGGGCCATCATGCCCAGTTTACTTATTTTTTAAAACTGGGGTCTGGCTCACCATGTTGCCCAGGCTGGTATCAAACTCGTGGTTTCAAACGACATTCTGCCTCAGCCTCCCAAGCTGCAGATGACACCACAGAGCCAGGCTGCTAAACTCTAATCCTGTCCCATCATCAATGCTGCTGCTCCCAAAGGTGAATAGTTGAGTCCTGATTGCCCCTCCCCAGCCCTGTGCCTAGCTCCCAGTAGCACTCATATTTCTGGTGTGAATTTGGTGGGTTGTTCCCACTCAAAATAGGAGAGAGCTGGGCATGATGGCACATACTTGTAATCTCAGCCACTCTAGAGGCTAAGGCTGGAGGATGGCCAGTTGGAGGCAAGCAACCTAGCAAGACCTGTCTCAAAAATAAATGATAAGAACTGGGAATGTAAACTCAGTGGTAGAGTTCAACCTCCACAAAACAAACCAAAAACAGGAGGGAACTTGGGCTGGGTACTTCAGTTCCTGCTCAGAGCTGCCACCTACATTCATGGCACAGGACAGCTTGGTCTTACCAGGGCAGTCTGTGAAGCTGGGGTGATCCTGAAGGAGCAGTTTCCCATTGGATCCTTCCCTGAGTGGCTTTTTAATTATTCCAACAGGTCACAGCCACCCATGGACTCTGTCACCTTCTAGGCTTCACACACAGCTCGGAGGATGAGTGGCAGGAGGTAGGAGATGCCAGAGGCCCAGGCCTTGGTACTCCCATGCACCCACATACCCAATGGTCTCGGGCAGCCCACTCTGCTTTTTTTTTTTTTGGTTCTGGGGATTGAATTCAGGGGCACTTGACCACTGAGTCACATCCTCAGCCCTATTTTGTATTTTTTTACTGAGTTGCCTAGGGCCTGTCATTGCTGAGGCTGGCTTTTCAGGAGCCTCCTGTTTGAGACTCCCGACAGAGCCACTGGGATTACAGGCACACGCCACCACACCCAGCTCTTGACTGCGCTTTATTAAAAACAAACAAAAAAAAAATGGGCAGATGCTTCTAGCAGTATTAGAATTTAAAAAAAAAAAAAAAAACTTTTGAAAATTAAATCCACCTAAGCACTGGTAACTGCTATGCCTGGAAAGCTTCTCATTTAGAGATCTTAGAAATTGAAGATAGCTGTCTGTGGGAAACTGCATGTAGTAGGGATTGAGACCCTTCTATAAAGTGAATTGACAGCTTCTTTCCTCTGAGGGCATGGGTGGGCACCGCATTTATGAAGCTCTGTGCTGGTCTGAGCACCAGTTGACTCAGGTTAAGTTTGTAAGCAAAGAGTCTCCTTTCAAAGACTTGAGGCAAGCACTCTACCAACTGAGCTATATCCCCAGACCATCAAAGACTTGAAAAAACATTTTTCAGTTAAGATAAAAGCTGGGCGGGGCTGGGGATATGGCTCAAGCGGTAGTGCGCTCGCCTGGCATGCGTGCAGCCCGGGTTCGATCCTCAGCACCACATACAAACAAAGATGTTGTGTCCACCGATAACTAAAAAATAAAATAAAAAAAAGATAAAAGCTGGGCTGAGGTTGTGGTTTAGTGGTAGAGAGGTTGCCTAGCACATGTGAGGCACTGGGTTTGATCCTCAGCACCACATAAAATAAATAATTAAAAGGCGTTGTGTCCATCTACAACTAAAAAATATATGAAAAAAAAAAAGATAAAAAGTCCCCCTGGGCAGGGGTATAGCTCAGTGGTTGAGCCCTTGCCTAGCATCTGCTGGCTAGGTCCACCCTGGCTCCTCCCCCAGCCTCCCACACATTCCCTGCTGCCATCCCATTGCCACCACCAGACCTTGCCCTGGCCCTCTACTGCCTCTTACCACCCCTCCTGCGCCCACTCCTTCCCTCCCTTGTCCCACCCCTTTCACATTCCCTGCTCTAGGGCTGCTCTTTAGCTTTGCTGGCAAGTTCTGCACTAAGGAGCACAGAACTCGGGGCTGCCCTTGGGAGGGGCTTCCCCAGAAGGTGATCCCTGGGCAGCGTCAGGGAGGTGGTGTGAGGGTCCTGGAGGCTGGCCAGCTAGCCAGGGTTCCTGTCTTCCAGATGTACCGCCAGGAGGAGCAAGTGCTGGAGGAGTTGAGGCGTCGAACAGGAGCAAGGCTCCATCCCCTGAGCAGGGGCCTCTTCTGATGCAGCGGAGGTTCCAGGTTCCAATTGTTTGAGGGGTGTACCTAGAACCGAGGAGCTCCAGACTGCAGCTGTACTGGTGGTGCTGTACTGGGGGCCACAGAGGCACCAGCCCATGCTGAGGCTGAATTCTAGGAGTGGAACTGGGTTTCTTGAACTACCAGAGAAGTATCTATCCCTTTGTTTAGGACACAGCAGATTGTTTTCTTACTAAGCAGAATAGTTGTAAGCCTTTACAGTGGAGGGAGGGAATGGTAAACCCCATATGCTTCTTTAGGGTCTGCCAGTCTTCCACCCTGAAGAGCTGAAGAGTTTTGATGAAAAAGCTTTGTCTACCCCTGCAGCCTGCCTGGGAGTGGACACCACTGCCCAGAGCACCCATGCTTCCTCCTTCCTAGGGACAGCTCCTGCAGATGCACATGCTGGAGGGTGCTGGAGTCTCACCCTCAGGATCTCTGTGCCTGAGCCTTGCTACCCCTGAGAAGAGTGACTAGGACAAGGGTGGCCTGCCAGCAATAGATGCACCATACTTGACCTGAATGGATGCCACCGACATAGAGGCTCCTCCCTCTCATCTCCCCCAAGGCCTCAGCTGCCCAGGATCACATGGCATGCAAGGGTGGAGGTGAGGAAGCTGGTCGGCTATGGCTCCCCACCATCACACCTGCCCAATGCCTCCTCTATTCTCTCCAGGAGATGAAGCACCAACATCCTTCTGCAGGAAATCTCCCTTGGTTGGTATTTCCTATTTATCCTCTGAAAATTGAAATAAGCCTGGAGTTCCAGAGCTTGCACAGGCAGGGTTTTTGAACCTGGCCCCTCCCAGGTTCCTATTCTGCCAAATGGCTCAATAGGCTAGGTGGGACTATGGATCTCATGGCGGTAACATGTAGCCTCTTGAAGGCTTTTAAGCATGAAACCTGGTGACACTATGCTCCTAATCCTTGTTTCTCCCATTAAATGATCCAGAAGCACGGAGTGCCTTTCTGTGAGAAAGTTCAGTGGTCCATTTTCAGAATATAGTATTTAGCCTTAATGGGGATGTAAGATCCAATTGTGGCCATTTCAACTATAGCCCTTCACTTTTCCCACTCAAATTTAAAAGTAGCTAATCATGAAGATTGTAACCCTGAGCTGCTCCTATCAGAGCCAGGGCAGTGCTGCATTAGAGATAAAAGCAGGCCGACTGCACCCAGGGGTGCTTGCCGTCAGATTCTCTTTGGTAGCACGCCTTTCTGCAGAAGTACAGTTTGCCTTGCCAAGTGACTTCTGAGCATGCATTTGATTCCTGTGGCATCCAGTGTTTCTAACATTTTTCCCCTCAACTCTACCTTTCTTAGCCTGGATTGTCCCCTGGCTCTCTGGATGTAGAATTGACCTGCCCTGGTTCTGCAGCCACTGCCGACTGTGCCTGACCTACTTATAGTTAAGATTGCTCTCAGTTTAATGTCTAATAACACAAATCAATAGAAGCAGCCACACAACTTGGGTCCACAGTCCTTTTGAAGAGATTGGGCGACCCTGAGAGGGTTGGGGCCCTGATGGGTGTGGTAGAAGCATTTATTTATTTATTTTAGTGCTAGAGATCAAACCCAAGGCCTTAAATATTCACACATGCCAGGCAAGTGCTCTACCACTGAGCCACATCTTAGCCCTTTATATATTCTTAAAATCCACCCTGTGTCTTAACAGAGAACACAATCAAGTGTCCTCCTAATGTAAACTCAGAAATGTACACTGTGGCTGTGTCAACAGCTGTGGCCAAACCTGGCCACACAGTGAAGGACAGTCCTTTTTGAGCTATTCCTGGAAGCACTTGGTGTCCTTGGCCCTTCATCTGCCTTGTATCCCAAGTTCAGCCCAACTAGTGTCTGGGGGCATCTGGGATTCTGATGAAAGCTGCATGGAGTCTGTGGTGAACTGGTGCCTAGAGGCTCCTGTGATTTGTGTGGTGGTCTTTCATGCCCTTTGGGTCATCTTCAATGCTTCTCAGGAATGTCATCTGTCTTATCGGCTACAGGTGTGTACAGTGAGCCCCTCCCTCACATGCCACAGGCAAGGCACAGCCTTACGCAGCCCTGCACCACCTGCCACACTGCAGGTCCTCCGGCCGCGCCTGCAGCTCCAGCCCACCTCAGGATCTTCTGGGCTCCCCAGCCTTTCCCTGGTGAGGTGCAGGGTTCCTGCCCCTGGTGTGCTCCCCCAGGCAAGGTCAGCAGCAGAGCTCACAGAGCCGGAAGCTCGTTCAGCCCTGTTAACTCAGTAAGGCCAATCCATCCAGAGACAGCCAATTTGGCCAAATTTCTTCCATTTATCAAGTTAACAACTGTGTTGAGAGAGAAAAACAAAGGACATTAGAAAAAGTGTGGTGCTGGGGTTGTGGCTCAGTGGTAGAGCGCTTGCCTAGCATGTGTGAGGCCCTGGGTTCTATTCTTAGCACCACATGTAAATAAGTAAATAAAACAAAAGGTCCATCAACAACTAATAAAATATTTTAAGAAAAAAGAAAAAGCATGATGCCAGGCATGGTGGCCATGTCTGCAGTCCCAGTGATTTAAGAGGCTGAGGCAGGAGGATGGCAACTGCAAGGCCAGCCTGAACCACCTGGGGAGACCCTGTCTCAAAATAAAAAGGGTTGGAGATGGGGCTCAGTTCTAGAGCATTTGCCTTGCCTGGGGTCAGCCCTGGGTGGTGGAGAAAGGAAAGGAAAAGTTGGCCTGAAGACAGATCAGGTCAGGCCTTTCTGTCCATGCTTTTAACCAGAGTAGTCTTTGGGATCACATTCAAAAGAGGGCTGAGGATGCCTCTGAGAGAAAGGGCTGTACCCACAGAAGCTGGCTGGGGGGATGTGTCAACATCTGTGTTCCCGTGGCATCAGATCTTTCATCTGCCAGGAAGCTGTGCCTGGTGGAATAGATGACAGTCCTGAGAGGCAGTGAGAGCCAGGGCAGCCAGGAGAGAAGCCCAGGTGTGGCTGTCAGCCCTGCTCATCTTGCTCCAACCAGGGGCCTGAGGGTGCAGATGTCGGCACTCTGCTAGTGAAGAGCTTAGTGAGTGGGAAATTACCCTAAAAGAAAGTGAATGAACACTGATGCATAATACTTAAAATCAAGACTTTAAAAAACAGCATCGAAACATGAAGGGAACATAATTCCACCAAAAAGAGAAACAAACAGCTTTCTGTAAAGAGTGCGGGTATCATGTACACATAAGAACCAGTGACAGGACCCAGAGGAACACACGAGAGTAGTTATCCCCCTACCTTGCCCCCACCTGCTCTGCAGAAGGAGCTTCAGGCACTTGCTTTTGATTTGCAGAGTTGGGCAAGCCATTGAGCAGATCTGTGGTGCCTGCAGCTTATGCACATGTATAGGGCTTAACTTGAAGGGAACCGGAGGAGACTGCTTCACATGAATGACAAACAGGCCTTCCCACACCATGTTAGTGTGAGAGGTGGTGCTGGGGTCAAACGCAGTCCTCATGCATGCTGGGCAGGCCCTCTACCACTGAACTGCGTCCCCCACTCCAATTTGACTTTCTTATGTCTGCCCCATAGAAATGTTTGAATTTTTATGTAGCTAAAGCTATTAATCTTTATCTATTGAGAACCCTGAACTGTGTTTTTCTTGAATTCTTTCCGGACGAAATTTGTGTTTCACCTGGGTGAGGCATTCACCTGGTTTTTCCAGTGGCCCTGGAGGGTGAAGACCTTGCTGCTTACCAAGCTGGAGCAAGGGGCTCACATTCCTGGAGCCTGTGAGGGTAGCTCACTGTCCATTGCCACCCTAGAGGAAAGACAAGGGTGACCTTGGGTGGTCACTGCCCTGCCTAGCTCACAGGAACTTGCTATGGTTGTGAGAAATGTGCCAGAACCCACCCAGCGGGAGTAACCCCAGGGCCAGTCCTGCTAGGCTGGACAAAGACCCCAGCCACAGTTACCTCCCCGAAGGGGGTCCATATGGCCTGGCGACTTAGGACTGAGGCCTACTGTTTTCTGGCATATGGCAGGGTGTTTCCAGCTTCCTTTCAAACCTCTGCCACAGTCTGCAGGCCTGAGCAGGGGTGTCCATTAGGTGCTAAGGAGTGCAGAGAGGCAACCCAAACCCTATGGGTCCTTCTACTCTTACCCTCCAGACTTACGTGGGGCCAGCCACATGGCGCATGGTGGGCAGGAAGCTGTTGGCCGCTGGGAGGGCTGTGGCCGTGACCACTGGAGGCCACGTGGAATAACCAACAGGGGTGCCAGGCGTGGGGCTAGCCTGCAGCGGGACTGGGGGCGCATAATGGTGGTGATGGTGCACTGGGGCTGGCCTCTGCCTCTGGGCTCTCAGGATGACCTGGCGTGCCCACTGCAGGTCCTGGCACAGAGGGCATGGCCCATATCAGGATCACACCCAGCTGCCCTGGACACCTTCCTGCACCTGCTCCCAGCTGGTGCATTGAGTGCAAGGGCAGGAAGGGGGGCAGGCTCCGAGCAGAGCTGGGGTGCTTTCTGGGCCCAGTTGCAGGACCCATTCCTCCCTGGGGTGGGAATAGGGAGGCTGTGGACTTCACAACCAAACCACAGACCCAGACCCAGAGGTCCTTCCAGAACTACAGGCACACACTCTTCTGGGGTCTACTCAGGTGGCCCCTGGGCACCTGTCCCACTAAGCCTACCTGCTGCGGGGAGTGTGGTCCCCCAGGCCCTACTGCAGGTGGGAGGGCTTTGAGTAGCATGTTTTGCATGATGATCTGGTGCATCTGCGCATTCTGCATCAACATCATCTCCACCATATCTGAAACACAGACCAGAATCAAGTGCTCGCCACTCAGAGATGGGGCATGCTGATAGGCTCTGCCTCAGAAACAGTAGCTTTAGGGCCTCATACTTGTTACCACAGCCTCATGAGTACCAGAGAGCATTCCAGCATGTGTGCCCGTGCCCCAGGCAGGTCCCTGGCCTTGTTCTGACCTGGGTCTTCTGGTCAGAGGACGTGCGTGGATAAGGTTTTGTGGATGGCACCTAGCTTGCCTCATGAGGGGCTGTGCATTCTGTCTCAGTGCCACCAGTGGTTATGTGGTCACCCCAACAGTGTGTGTATCTCCCTGTCCTACTCCCCAAGACCTCTCAAGGTGATCCTTCTTGGAAAAATGGTGTTAGTGGATTTACTTGAAGATTTTGAATCAAGGAGATCATTCTGGATTACTCAGGTGGTCCCTAAATCCAGTGAAAGTGTCTTTATAATGAGAGGGGAGCTGGATGTGTTGATGTACACCTGTAATCCTGAGGCAGGAGGAAGCAGGAGAGCAAGTTCAAGGCCAGCCTTAGAAATTTAGGGAGAGCCTGTCTCAAAAAAAAAAAAGAACAGAGCTCAGTGGTAAAGAACCCCTAGGTTCATTACTAAAACAAATGGAACAGTACCAAACAAATACAAAATAAAAATAAATATAAGGGGCTGGGGGATGTAGCCCCCAGGGTGCAATCACCAGTACACCAAAATAACAATAACAGAAGAGGATGATTAGAGCAGACAGAGGAGGAGACCCAGACATAGGGTGGAGGCCACCTGGGAACACAGACACTGGAGGGACACCCAGAGCAACGCCTAGAGCCACCAGGAGTGGCAAGAGGCAGGAAGGCCCCTCCCTGAACCCGTGGAGGGAGCACAGCCTACCTGCACCTGGAGTTTTGAGGTCTAGCCTCCAGACAGTGAGGGGAAGACTGTTCTCTGTTACATTACCAACTTGTGGTAGTTTATTACCACAGCACAGGAAACTGACGTGCTCACCAGCAGGGGACCAGGCAGCAAGTTCACGTTTGACGATGTGGTGGGCAAACACTGTTTCTTCCCACAGCAAGGGTCCATGCCTTATGCTAGAGCTTCTCGTCAGCTTTCCTGAAGGGACACACCTCCTAGGGTCTCCCAGCCAAACATCTCCAAGCTTAGAGTGGCTGGGGTGGGGCTTGGACAGGAGGAGTACTCGGGAGCTGGGGCTGTCCAGGCCACAGGCCAGAAAGGCCTGGAAGCAAGGTGGAAAAGAGCCAGACCCCTGTGGCAACACAGCTATGGGAGGGAACCCTGACCCCTACAAGACACAGCTAAGAAGAGGAGAGTAACAGCCCCATGGAGCAAAGGCTCCAAGAAGTCCTCTGAGGCCTGGGGAGGGTCCAGCCCCCACCCAACAGCAGCAGAAGCAAGTGCCCAAGGAGAGTGGCTTCCCTAGTACCCCCTAGGATTCCCTCAATGGAATCCAGTATATAAAGATCAGACAACTATACAAAGGGCCTGAAGAGGGTCCAGAAAGAGGCCCAGGCTGGTGTCCCCTGCCTCTAACAAAGGGGACACACAAAAGTGTCCGCACATAGCCCAGGATCTAGCTGTTGTCCTTGGCAAAATAATAAGGTGGGTCCCTAAATCACAGCACACATAAAAAGCTATTTCAGATAGGCCATAAATCTAACATAAGCAACAGGCCAAGTGACAGAAGAAAACAAAACATTTTTCATGACCTCCAGTGGGTGGAGACAAGAAAGACACTGACTACGAAGGACGAGACTGGAGAGTGCAGCTCCATTACAGCAAGCGTGTCTGGTGGAAGATGGCATGGGGGTGGTGGGCCTGCAACCACAGTGTTTCCTGACTCTTCCCTCTTGTTACTAGACCTGCACCACTCAGAAATGGGCATGTCCAGTGTGTATGTCCACCACCAGTGGTTGTCCAGTGGGTATGTCCACCACCAGTGGTTGTCCAGTGGGTATGTCCACCACCAGTGGTTGTCCAGTGGGTATGTCCACCACCAGTGGTTGTCCAGTGGGTATGTCCACCACCAGTGGTTGTCCAGTGGGTATGTCCACCACCAGTGGTTGTCCAGTGGGTATGTCCACCACCAGTGGTTGTCCAGTGGGTATGTCCACCACCAGTGGTTGTCCAGTGGGTATGTCTACCACCAGTGGTTGTCCAGTGGGTATGTCCACCACCAGTGGTGTGAAACAGCGCACACCCACTGGAAAGGACAGTGTCACTGGCTTCACAACACAGAGAAAAGAAAATGATGTAAAAGTGTGGGTGAGAGGCCCACATCCTCCTCCCCAAAGCTTGCAAATGTGTTTTGTTACACAGCAAAACAAACAAAAAACAACAACAACAAACTTTGCAGATGGGCTTGTTAAGAATCTGAGACAACTTGGAAGCAACCCAAATGTTCATCCTTGAGGATGAATGGGTAAAGAAAACGTGGTCGTCACACAGTGGAAACCAGCCTGTCACTGGCTACAACGTGGATGAGACTTGAGGACATCATCCTCAGCCAGAGAAGCTAGTTTCGGAGGGACGAGTGCTGTGTGGCTCCACTGAGGGTCCCTCTAGAGCAGTGTGACTCGCAGACACACCAGGCAGAGCTGGGCTCAAGGCAGGGACACTGCAGCGCAAGAGTGGAGTTCCGCACTCCTGATCTGCATGCCCCTTGACTGGCTAAGATGGAAAAATTAATCTTATGTTTTTACCATAGTTTTAAAAATGATTTTTAGCCAAGTGCAATAGCACACACCTGTACCCCCAGTGGTTCAGGAGGCTAAAGCAGGAAGATCGAAAGTTCAAAGGCAGTTTCAGCAACTTAGCCAGGCTCTGAGCAACTTAGCAAGACCCTGTCTCAAAATTAAAAATAATGGGGCTGGGGATATAGCTCAGTTGGTAAAGTGCTTGCCTCATATGCACAAGGCCATGGTTCAATCCCCAGCACCACACACACACACACACACACACACACACAAAAAAAAAGTCAAAATAAAAAAGGGCTTGGGGTGTGGCTCAGTGGTTAAGCACCCCTGGGTTCAATTCTTGGTAGAGAAAAAAAGAAGTGGTGGAATAAAGCCACTGGAAGGAAAGCGAGCAACCAGGGCAGTGAACTTGTCTCCTGGCAGTGGGAGACACAACTCCCGTGATGGTGCAGAAGGGCCCAACAGCACAGGGGAGCCAGACGGGTGCTTTCTGGGTGAAGCCAATCACACTAGCATCTGTTTTTGTGAGTTTATTTTTTTAAAATATGACTTAAATAGTACAAGCACTTTCAAGATTTTGTTTATTTAGTATCTTTTGTAGTGCTGCAGATTGAACCCAGTGCCTCAAGCATGCTAGACAAGTGCTCTACCACTGAGCCACAACCCCAGCCTGAGATTTTGCATTTTTATATTCAAATATTTCATTGAGTTGGAATTAGTTTTGGAATAAGGAGTGGGGTAAAGTAACTAACTTTATATTCTCTAAATAGCTACTTATTAAATTTTTTTATCACTGACTGTGAATGGCACACTTTATCTAGTGGCACAGAAGTACTTGCACCTCCAAGCACATACACACACTGTTTTCTTGGTTTGCTTTTGAAACCTGACATACTATCATTAAAGTTCATCTGGAGAAAAAAATCATCATGGGAAACAGAGCTGCACTGTGGACACCCAGCTGTGCCCTGTCACAGCCGGCATTGACACGTGGGTCTCAGCATGAAGGGCACCCTGGAGGTGGGCTATGGGGCAACCTAGGATCAAGCCTGGCAATGCTGCAGTGTAGGACAGAGCTACAGTAACTGGCCAGGTTGGTATCCATGCCAGGATAGGCAGGACGCCAGGACAGGATGTGAATGCCTATTGGATGAGCAGCCACTCAACACCCAGGTCTGCCCAAGAATCCCAACACCTCAGTCATGAGGGGGTCAATGCAAAGGAAAGCCACAGTGAACTACCACTGTGCCCCATTAAAATAGCTAAAGTTGAAAAGACTGACCACACCAGCTGTTGGGGTGTGTACCTGTAGTTTCAGGTACTCAAGAAGCTGAGGCAAAAGGATCACCTGAGTTTAAGAGTTCAAGGTCAGCCTAGGCCCACAGCAAAACCCCATCTCAAAAAAAAAAAAAAAAGACCACACCAAGGGTTGGGGAGGCTGAGGAGGAACTGAAACTTTCAAACACTGCTAATGGGAATGTGAAGTTGTTCAGGCACTATGGAAACAGTTTGGCAGTTTCTTAAGAAGTTAAACATAACCCTATTGCATGAGTCAGATGTCTCACACCTAGGTGTTTACCCTAGAAAAATGAAGACCCACAATTACAGAGAGGCCGGCCCGTGAATGCCCACAATAGCTGGAACCAGGAAACAACCCACGTGCCCATCGCCATGTGAACAACTGGCCTGTCAGGACCAGGGAACACTGCCTGTCAGTTTCAAGGAGGGGCTGGCGGTGAGCTCCGCAGCAGAGCATGTGCCTGAGACCCTGGTTCCATCTCTGCACCAATAAAAAGAAAAATCTTAATTTAAAATTTTAAAAAAGGTGCAACTTATTCTTTGTCACCCCAATAAGGTTGTTTTGAATATCAAGTATTTAGGTTACTTTACAAGAAGCGGCTTGACCAGGCCTTACATGCAGCTAACAAGGCAGAGTTGGGGTTGGCACTCTGTTCCAACTCCTAGTCCACTGCTCTGTCTTATGCTTTTAGTTTTCTTCCTTGGAGCTCAAAGATATCCTTTACAGAAGGATTTCTTTGTTTTTGTTTTTGTTTTTGTTTTTTTACAGCGCTGGGGATTGAACCCAGAGCTTTGCATATGTTAAGCACATATTCTATAATAGATTTCTTTTTTTTTTTTTTAAAGAGAGAGTGAGAGAGGAGAAAGAGAGAGAGAATTTTTTATATATATTTTTTTTTTTTAGTTATCGGCGGATACAACATTTTTGTTTGTATGTGGTGCTGAGGATCGAACCCGGGCCGCACGCATGCCAGGCGAGCGCGCTACCACTTGAGCCACATCCCCAGCCCCTATAATGGATTTCTTAAAGTTAAAAATTATTTTCATGTTCAGTAGCCAGAAGCTGACTCTAAATGACCATCCTGGTTGCACAAATGTTTTCTCTTTCATTAGACAAGTTCATAAACCCATAGCAATATTGACACACATCACTCACCTTCTTTAATGCTTCCTGACCTTTGAGTGGGAAAGGCCTGAGGAGCAGGAATCTGTGTGATGAGTGGCTGCTGGGGGAGCTGCTGGATGATGGTGGCAGGAGGCTGGGGAACCTAAGAAGGTGATTTGCCACCTGAATTCCTCCTTGGAGGCAGTGTCCTACAGTATCCACCCATTCCTTCACCCGTCCCCTCATCTCCATCTACTCATCCATCCTTCCACTCCTCCACCCATCCATGCACTCTTCCATCCACCCACGACTCTTCCACCCATCCACCCTTTATCCGTCCATTGTATTTGAGTGAATGAGTCTGGGTATACTTAGGATGTAAGTTGTTGATATTTTCTTCTTTTGTGGTACTGGAAATAGAACCCAGGGGTACTTTACCACTGAGCTACACCTCCAGCCCCCCTTTTTTCATATATATATATGTATATTTTAATAGCCTCACTAAGTTGCTGAGGCCCTCTCTAAGTCACCCAGGCTGGTGTCAAATTTGCAATCCCCTGCCTCAGCCTTGCGCACTGCTGAGATTAATAGGTACTTGTCGGGCTGGGGATGTGGCTCAAGTGGTAGCGCGCTCGCCTGGCATGCATGCGGCCCGGGTTCGATTCTCAGCACCATGTACAAACAAAGATGTTGTGTCCGCCGATAACTAAAAAATAAATATAAAAAAATTCTCTCTCTCTCTCTCTCTCTCTCTCTCCTCTCTCTTTAAAAAAAAAGAAAAAAAAGATTTAAAAAAAATAAATAAATAAAAAATAAAAAAATAGGTACTTGTCACCACACCTGGCAGAATGTATGCTTTTGATGATTCCCACATTACTTGTCATGAGCAGGGTGAGCTAATGCCTGGTTTCATTAATTCTGCTTTAATAGATGCATCTGACACTTGGCATGGTCAGTCTTTTCAACTTCAGTATTTTAATGGGGCACAGAGGTAGTTCACTGTGGTTTTGCTTTGCATTCACCTCATGACTGAGGTGTTGGGATTCTTGGGCAGACCTGGGTGTTGAGTGGCTGCTCATCCAATAGGCATTCACATCCTGTCCTGGCGTCCTGCCTATCCTGGCATGGATACCAACCTGGCCAGTTACTCTAGTCTGTCATATACTGTAGACATGTGTGGAACTTGTACAGATAACCTCTGGTTTCTCTTCTGAGTGAAAATAAATGTACGGCATTTTTTAGTGAACACCAGAAACACCTGTTATAATCCTTTTCCAGACAGAAACCCCAGCATGACCTTGTCCCTCTTCCTCCACTTTCAGAAAGTGTGGTACAGCCCAAGGACTGGCAAGCTTCTCCCACAGTGGGCCAGGTAGTACCTTGTTGGGCTCGTGGACCACATGGGCTCAGTTGCTAATGCTCACTCTGCCGTGGGACCTTGAGAGCAACTACAGACAGAGCTGACCAGAGCCGGGCCCCTACAACTCATGAACACTGAAATATGCGTTTCTTATCATTTTGATGTGTTACAAAGCATTATTCTTTTATTTTTTCATAAACATTAAGAAAAATAAATAAAACTGGAGCTAGGAGTGTAGCTCAGTGGTGGGAAACTTGCCTAGCATGTGAAAACGGCCTTGGTTTGACCCCCAGTCTGGGAAAAACAAAACAAAACAAAAACCGAAAAAAACAAGGCAGACTGTGGCACACGGCTGTGATCCCAGCTACTTGTAAGGCCGAGGCAGGGGGATCACCAATTCAAGGCCAGCCTGGGAAACTTAGCCAGACCTTGTCTAAAAATAAAGTAAAACAACAACAAAAAAGGGCTAAGGACATAGCTCAGTGGTACAGTGTCCCTGGTACCACATTTAAAATGTAAACCTGCTCTGCGGCCACCGTCGGCTAGCCCTGGCTCTGTGGATGAGGCATCCCTGGGGTGGCTGCTCCTGTCCCAGCTGCCAGATGTCCCCCGACCCCTACTTCCCCCACCAGAGTTGCCTTTTCCCCTCACGCCCTTACCGGGTGCTGGATGATCCTCAGAGGCTCAGGGGCCTGCAGGGGTGGAGACGTGGCCTGGTAGATGCCCACAGGAGGCACTTCTGGGTACAGGGCTGATCTGTGGGCTCCTCCGGGTGGCCCCCTCCAGCAGCGGGGCTGGGGGTGCTCATCTAGAAGCTGCTGTTCCTGAAAGACCAGCAGAGCCTACTGTGCCCAGAATGGGCCAATGTGGACACAGGGTGCATGGGACTGTCACCACCACGGCCATCCCTGTCCCCCACCTTCCCTGGGCACGTGGAGCCTGCAGCTGCTTAGGCCCTCAGCTCAGGTTGGAGGCCCCAGAACTGGAGCTGGCAGAAAAGTGAAGCCAAAGGCTGGTGTGGGTGTGGCACATCGCCGTGGAGTCTGCTTCCTCTGAAGTCCGTCACATTTGCGGTAAGCTTCCACCTGTCCTTTCCCAGCCGGCAGGGCTGTGTGCTCTTCAGGCAGCGCCAGGGTCTGCCTCACAGGCTGGCAGCCCCACCTCCTGCCCAGGGCGTGCTGGGTCACCCTGCCGCAGGCACACCCCTGCATGGCCAGTGTAGCATGGATGGGCCCCTGGGCATCTCACATTCCCCTTCCTGTGGGCCCTGACTCCAGGCTGCCTCCTTCCACGAGTGCAGCCCAGCCCTGGAGAGCAACGGGGCCTGCAGCTCACACCTTCTCAGGGAAGCCACCTCGGGGCTCACAGTTCAGTTTCCCACCACAGTGTAAAACCACCGGGAACCAGCCTGTCCAGAAGGGCCTCTCCGACTGCTGGGTCTGTGTGTGGAAGCCAGCCCTCTGCCGTGGGCCACGGGGAAGTGCACAGGCTTACCCAGAGTCTCTGCAGCAGGTCCTTCCTCCTCCTCAGAGCACGGGGCAGGGCCTCATCTGGCCTGGCCTCCTTTCCTGGAGGGAGACACACCCTTGCTTACTGAGGAGAGCTTCATGGCGGGTGGCCCAGGCTGACAGGCACGTCACTGCAGACCCTGTCAGAGTGCCACCACGTCCCCACATCCTGGGTCCCCGGCCCTGGCCTCCACGAGCACTCATCCTATGGAGGGAGGGACCGTGACCAGTGGTGGGGAGGGGATGGGGAACTCAGTCTTCGAGCTAGGGTCTGGAGAGGAGCCAGGCGTGACGCAGGGCAGGCCCCTCTGGGTCCCTGCAGGCCTTCTGCGGGGCTGGGTGAAAACCTCAAAAGCCTATGTTCCACCACCTGTGCCACCAAGACCAAGCTGTCTGGAGAGGACTGGCCTGTTCACCAAGTATGGAGGAGAAGCCTGCTCCCCAGAAATGGCTATGGAGGAGTGCAGTCACCCCAGTGTCTTGCTGGTGCCAGGCTGCTGAGGATACTCACCACACACTCTGGCACACTAGCAGAAGCTCTGTTGTGCAGGGCCCGGTCACATGGCAGGGTCTGCAACATCCATCTGGCCTTGGGCTCAGGTTCGGCCACTCGCCCTCTGGGTCCTGGAGCCCACAGCCTGGCTGTTTGCTCCATGTTCCAAAGAACAAGACCCACTCCTCCTCAGCCCCTCCCTCAGGTGTCCTTCAACCTGGATTCTGTCCAGTGAGGACACCCCCATCTTGGACAATTTCAGGGATCTGGGATCAGAGCAGTGAGGGTCTGGCCTGGGGGACACCTCAGAGCTGAGCCATCTGGGCAGGCTTCCCAACCCATCGACAGGATGGGAATGTGCATGCACCGCCGGGACCTGCAGGCTAAAGGTGGAGGATGCTGTGTCATAGGGGAAAGCAGAGTCCTTTCAACTCGGGTGTGAAGTGAGAGCACTAAAAAAAAGAGTGGCTTCTGGGTGCTGCCCCTATTGCCCTCCCCCTTCTGCTCCTGTGCTAGTCTGGGTAGCTGGGAGCAGCCCAGGGCTCTTACCTGGCACCAAGAAAGAGCCTTCTGAGTCCCCTTCCATGTTCTCTCGTTCTTGCTCCAGCTTCTGTGAGGAACAGAGGCTGGTGGTGATGTTGACCCCAGGTTGGTCAGCGTGCTTGCCTGTGTGCCATTCGTGAGTTCTGGGAGTGCCCATCACCCAGACGGAGGTGTTGGGGGCCAGAAGAGGGTGAAGTGGGTGGACAGGGGCCATGCTGGTCATGCATTCAAGTCAATGCACCTACTCCTCATTAAAACCAGGGGGATGCTGGGTGTCGTGGTGCACACCTATAATCCCAGAGGCTCCAGAGGCTGAGACAGGAGGATCAAGAGTTCAAAGCCAGCCTCAGCAAAAGCGAGGCACTAAACAACTCTGAGAGACCCTGTCTCTAAATAAAATACAAAATAGGGCTGGGGATGTAGCTCAGTGGTCAAGTGCCCCTGAGTTCAATACCCGGTAACCACCTCCCCCCAAAAATCAGCAATCCCAGGGGGACCCTCTGACGGGCCCTTCAGGCACACTTCTGAGGAGGGGGCCTTGTAGAGACTATCCTGGTGAGACCCTGTGGCCTGGCCAGTGACTACCCTGATGGCCACCTCCAGGACCCTGCACTGAGGATGCAGAATCGGTGAGAGGGAGGCACGGTGAGGAACAAAGCAGGCAGAAGGCACGGAGGGGCCACCATGGGCACAAAGGTCCCTGTGGGCCAGTGCTCAGTGACCTGGAGAGGGATTAGAAGGGAAGAAGATGGGGCTTATGTCTGGGGCACCAGCCAGCATGGTCTCAAACGGCCCTTCCCTGGGGGCGCTCTGTTGGTAGGTGCTGGTCTCCTTACTGGAGTAACTTCTAGAAGAACCTAAATGGTTCTGCATCTGTGCTCAGAAGTCAAGAAATAGATTCATGCGGCTCAAAACCCATGGGAAGGGTTGCTTTGAAAGTAGGAATGTGCCCAGATAGAAGGCAGAGGCAGAGACTCTGGGGGCAGCGTCTTGTGTTCTGTTGTTTGAGCTCAGTGCTGGGCTGCCTCCTCTGGGGTCAGTGTGGCAGTGGCCTGGCTCAGTCCTACCTGCTCCAAGAGACTCAGTGTCAGGCGGGTGATCTGGTCTGCCACTGATGAGTCCAGCATCATGGGGACGAGTGAGGTGACTGTGGAGGGCAGGAGGCCGCAGCCCACACTCTGTAGCTGGTCCTCAGATATCTGCAGCAGGGCCACCTGGCATTGCGGCAGGGCTTCACTGAAGTGGGCTTGTCCACCTCCTGAACATGCAGAACGACCCCACACCCCTGGACTGCTGTGTCCGGAGCCAGCCCTGGGGTGGTGTGGCAGTTGCCAGGCTTGGAGGACAGAGAGGCCCTTGTTGCCAGGTTTCCTTCCCAGGTTTTGTATTCCCAAACAGTCACCTGTAAACACAGATTGGCAGGGGTGGCTAGGCAGGGCTTACTGGGAAGACAAAGGGGCAGCCCTGGGACCAGAGAGACAGAATTCTAAACCCCCTTCTAGCATCCCCTCCCCCAGACAGCCTGGAGGAACAGAGGAGGGAGGTCACCCCTTCCTTTCTATGGCCCCCTGGGGCATACAGTGCACCCCTTCCACAGACCCTCAGAGTAAGAAGTGAGCCCAGCTGGACTCCTGGAGGACAGTGGCTGGGGGCCAACCTGAGGACTTCAGAAATCTCTGGGCTGCAAAAGGGGCAGGACAGGGCTTGTGCTGGGAAGCACCCCCCCCCACACACACAAGCAAGTAGTCATCACGTTGCACAGCAGGGGGCCATCCCTGTGGGTGGGGAAAGCTCTGTAGTGACCTAGCCCAGGAAGGGGCCAAGCATGGGTGGAGGGTGGTTTGCATGTGGCAGGTAAGGAGGCCATGAACCAGAGGCTCCAACCTCCAGACTGACAGATGAGCTAGCTTGAGGTGAGAGTAAAACACAGGTGTGAAATCAGGCAATGGGAGCAGCTGGGTCAGCCCTGTGGACTTGAGGAGTGCCCTGGGCAGGGCCAGTATCCCTGCAACATTACGCACCTCAGAAACTGCATCAGATCCCTGACATTGCCTCAGAGCCTCTTAATTTGCCCCTGCACGTCAGCATTCATGGGTTTATAGGTAGCATGACCTGTTCTGATTGGCATCCCTTTGAGAACCTCTGCTGGACATGGGAGGACTTGGGCAGAGGTGGCCATCTCATCAAATCAAGCCCCCAAAGCAGCTCTTGTGATAGTATCTGCTGGTGCAGCTGTAACCTGCTGGCCCTGGAGCTACAGGCTTGACACCTGTGTCTACCCCGATACATCTTTGCTGTAGAGGGGTAGGACCTCACCCTCCTGGGGGTACCACCTGCCTTGCACCCCATGGGGTGATGTCTTGGGGTTCTCTCTGACACCCCTGGTACCAGCAGACCTGGGCCCACAGTTGAGATGCCAGTGCATGTCCACAGCATTCCTGATGCTGGGAGCGTTAGGAGACATTCAAATGGGTGGTCTGAGTGTGCACGAGACTAGGTAATACAGTCAAGTAGCTCAGAGTAGCTAGGAGTGAATCCCTGTGACATCCACAGCATCTTCCTGTAGGTATGGGTAGTTATGCAGGTTTCAAAAGTTTACTTGTTTATTTATTTTTTACAGTTGGTCTTGCTATCTCGTTGTAAGGCAGGCCTAAGATGGCTACAGCTAGGGTCCCTTGCAGAGACTCCCTGTTAGCTACATTTTAGCATGTAGTCAAGGCCATGAATACCCTGATTCAGACACTCAAAGTCATAAATATCTGCTTGTTAGCATGTGCCCATTTATATACCTGTTGATACTGGGCCCTCTTTGTTTAGCCTGAACATAAAAAAGGCCTATGGAAAGGCCCAAAGGGTTGCTGCCTTGTAATAAAGCATGTCTGCTATCCCAACTGCCCTCACATCTTCCTTCACCTGCCAGGATGCTGAATGTTTCCCAGGTCTGAGCCGCTGCAGAACACTTGTCCAGGCTCAAGCAATCTTCCTTCCTCAGCCTCCAGAATGCTGGTACTACAGGTGTGTCCCCAGTGCTTTAGATACTGAAACACATGGACAGATTCAGGACAAATATGGGTTCCTGGATGTTCTTACAAAGTCTGATCCTGCAGTCTTTCTAGCCCCCTTCCTAACAAACCCACTTCACCCAGTGTTTGTGCAAACAGTCCAATTCCACATCTGGGAACCTGGAGACTTCGCTTGCTACTGGAGAGCTGTGATCTGACTAGGAGGAATGCTTCTCCTTGCTGGGTTTCCAGGGATTCCTGAAGGTTTGTTTACACTGTGGTCCCTTGGAGCTGCAGGACCTGCTGAGACTGAAAGCTAAGCTTGTCAGCAAGGTGGCGTCTCCCAGCGCATAAAGGGTAGGAGACAGTTTCATTGTTACTTAGTTTGTTATTTGAGAGGGAGCAAACAGTACCTGGCCCTCCTCACCAAACGTATCCAAGTGAGGGCATGTGAATAGGGGAACGGAATAAAGAAGCACACTGTCCTGTCACCAAGGACAGATGGGTGAAGTGTTGGATGCAATTACACAATGGGGTTTCTATGAAGGAATATTTCAGAAGGGTGGGGCCTGCACCAGGTCCTATGGTTGCAGTCGTTTGGAGAGCTGGTCCATCCCAACAGACTCACCTGGCCCAGGCCCACGTGTCTCACGTGGAGGATATCAACAGGCAGTGCATCCCTGACCCCATTCCATTGTTTCATGTCTTTCTGGACAGGCTCTGAGGGGACTTGCCTCCTTTTAATACTAAATGGCATGAGCATCACTGAGTCTGGTGCCCATAGCTGTAGGTGGGTCCAGCCTGGCCATCTCCAGTGGCAACTGACATGTGCAGAGAACAGCTGGGAGAAAGCAGTACAGCTTCCCCTGAGCTGACCACACCAGAGCATCTCACTGCTTGTCAGTGAGGAAAAGCCTGGCGTTACCCGCTGTGGACACATGGGTTCCAGTGAAGACTGAAGCTAAGAGCAATGATTTCATAAAATTTCAGATTCCCACACAGATGATGAATTTATAACCAAGCCACATTACTTCAAAAAAATTAATAATTCATTTTTTAGAGCAATTTTAGATTCACAGAAAGATTGAGGCAAAAGTATATCACGGTCTTTTATTTTTTTGGGTACCCAGGACTGAACTCAGGGGTGCTCGACCATGTCGCTTTTTACAAAACCACTTTGGGGCTGGGGTTGCAGCTCAGTGGTGGAGTACCTGCCCCTCACATATCAGGCACTGTTGGATCCTCAGCACCACACAAAAATGGATAAGTAAATAAAGATATCACGTCCATCTAAAACTAAAAATATTTTAAGAAAAACCATTTACAATGTGTGTGGAAACATTACTAAATAAGATCCACCCAAGATCTGAAGCAACCAGGGCTGTGAACAAAAGCTCTGAAGAATTCCAAACAGGCTGCACACGGTAGCAGGCATGAGTTTATTAGAAGCAAAGGCGAAAGGGGACATTTTCAAGGTGGAGTGGGTCCTCTCAAGAGAGGAGGGGGACTGATGCTCTCTCTTGTCCCCGTTTTTTTTTTGGGAATCGGGAGTTTCTAAGTTCCACCCAGGTTGACCTCTTTAATTTGACTGACAGTAGGATGACATCAGACTCCCACATCCCTACTGCACATGGTCTAACCATGGAGGAGAGATTTTACTATTACAACGTACTAAAATCGAAGGCATCTCTGGTTCACCTCGGCCCCCACTGGCCAGTTCTAACTGGAACCATTTGTTGTAGATTTATGTTTGGGAAGTTTGTTTTTAATTATTCTGTTCCCCTGGGTTCTGGAATCTGTGGTTAATATAAAGGCCACATAAGTCCCCCAAGAACTTGTGTTCTCAGCATGGAGGAGCCTTTCGGGATGGTTTCTCTTGCAGATAACAGGCTGTTCGTTGAGCAATGCAGCATATCCTATCGATTAAGCCAGGTAGGGCCACAGTGGTCTCAGGCAAATTGGTTTTCAAAGGAAAGCAGGTGGGGGTCAGCAAGAGAGGCCCAGTCTACAGAATTATCCCCTTAGCCTTCTGTTCCCACCGCACATGTCTGCCTGCCACCTATCAGGAAGATTTCAATCTCTGTGCTCCTCTCCGGAGAGGCTGTTGGACCCCTAAACTCCACCCTCCCTCTGGCCACTTAGCACTGGGCGCTGTTACTCTATCACTTAACAGCACCTTCACCAACGCACCGTGCCCACGGTAGGATGGGGGCTCACATATTCTAGTATGTGGAGCCATCCAGGAGCTGCTGGCTGGTCACACGTGACTGGGGAGAAAAAGGGCACGGTTCGGAGGCCCTCAGTGTCTTCCTGTCCCTGCAACTCTTTTGAGTAGGGTCGCGGTCCTGGTTTTAGGCCTCACTGAACTGGTAATTCTGGCTGCTTCTGGCCTTTGGCTCTTGGCCTTTGGTTCAGCGCGCAAGAAGACATCTTGGCAGGTGCAGAAAAGGTCACATGAGAGTCTGGGGTATAGGATGGAGTCCAAGGGCCCGGCAGGTGGCCTGCAACTTGTGGGGTGCGCAGACTCAGAACTTGCCTAGAAGAGCAAGAGGGTCGGGGCCCTGTTCCCCGGGTCGAAGACTAGTGCGGTCGCGGGAGCCCGGAGGCTAGCGCAGTGGCTGCAGCCATCCTCCTGCCCCCGTCCCCAGGCACTGACTCTGCAAGCCGAGAGGTTCCGCGGACAGAAACCCGCGACCCGCACCTCATGGCGGACCGAGAAGATGCAAAGTGGGGCGACCCACGACCGCGCGGAAGCCTGGGCAGCGACGGGCGGAACTCTCGGGGCCAACGCGGCCGCGCGGGAACAGAGGCGCGAACCCTCGCTGAGAGCGGACCAACCACTGCGAATACCAGGAGCCCGGCGCTCCGCTCATTGGTCCTGAGGGAGGAGGCGAGCGCACTAGCGCGCTAATCGAATGCCGGAGGGGCGGATCCCTACGAAGCCGCTCTGCCAGAGCACGCATGCGCGATATGGCATGCGGCCCGTGATTGGCGGCGCTGAGCAGCGGGGCGGGGCCACGGCACTGACAGTTGTCGGGGGGAGAGGGCGAGTCGAGCAAGGGGGAGGGAGTGTAAATAGAGCGAGGGCGGCGTGGCGGCGGCCCCGCCACCTCTGGGCGACCCGCGAGAAGCCCGAGGGAGATGGACGAAGATGAGCAAGAGCAGCGGCGCAAGAAGGTGGAAGCCGGGAGAGCGAAGGTAAACGGCGGCGCCCTCATCTTCCCCGAGCTGCCACGAGAATTGCCCAGGTGGCTCTGGTGCCAGCCACCGCCACTGGCCAGGTGCAGACGCGGTCGAGTGGTGGCCCCTCTGATGCCCTGCCCTCCTCGTCGACTTTGTTCGAACCCCGTTCTGGCCGCCGCCATCTTGAATCGGCCGCCCTGGCCCAGGCCCGCCCACTCTGCGGCCGCAGCCTATCAGCGGCCAGGATGCGCAATGCCTCGTGGGCGGGTCACGCCCGGGCGGCGCGGGTCACGCGGGGCGGCGCGGTGCGGCGCCTGCTCCTTGGCTCGGAGCGCACGCCGGCCACGCCCCTGCGTCCCCGAGAGGCGTGGTCCCTGGTGCTGCTGTGTCTAGCACTCTGAGGCGCTGCACCCCGTTAGCTCCCCTAAGGCTTCTCTGCACGCCCGTCTTTTTAAACAGCATTCACAGTGTCCCTGTCCTGTAAACGTGCTGTCCTTGAGTCTACGAGAGTCCCCGGTGGTCCCCGGTGCTGAGGGGCCTCAGGTTCTCAGAGTCGAGTGCTTGTCACCTCCTCCTGCCCCAGTTCTTCGGTCAAATGGAAAAGTGCTCCGTTTGGACCTGTATGGGGCTTCTGGGGAGTAGGACAGGCGAAGGATGACTCAGGCCCCGCAGGCAGACACGGCAGCCTCCCCGGCTCTGGGACCCCGGGAGGTTTCCCGCGCTGCATGGCAGCCGGGGCTGGGTGGAGCACCACGACCTTGCAGTGCCATCTCCGCCCTCGTTTTCCATCGAGTCAACCATGGAGTCCCTGTGCTACAGAAACATCCAGAATACACTGGCAGGCAGGGTGTGGCCAGACAGGACAGCGGGCTCCGTTGGCTGGGTGACAGGGGACACGGGGGCCTCATTCAGCCACCTGTGACAGGCTTCTGGCTTGCCCGAGCAGGGGCTGGTGACTTTTCCTCCCTCTGCACGTGCGTGCACGTACCCAGGTCCCGCGCTGAGCGAGTCCGGAGCGCAGCACTGGAACTGACTAGGGCCCAGCTTGTGTGGTTGGTGAGCTGCAGTGGAAGTGCTTGAGGGAGAGGGAGCCTCGGAAGGACCAGGCCAGAGGTTCAGTGCTGCCTATGGGAGCTCTGTCACAGTCAGTGGAGGGCGATGAAATAGATGAGAAGACAAGGATATGAAGGCAGCTTTCTTTCCCCCTTTAAATGATCTTATGTCAACAAAATTGTGTACTTTGGTTATCATTTATATAAATGTCAAGCGTGTTTGCTTGTACAGCCCAGATGTCATTTGAGGGAGCAGAGGACCCCTCTTGGACCCATTCCTTTTGAATGAGGTGTGTGTGCGAGCTGGTGCATGAATGTGGTTGGACTCTCAGGTCTAAACCTGAACAGGGCTGGACTGTCTACTGATGGGAGCACTCTGTGGCGGTCCAACAGGGCTGGGCTGTCTACTGTTGGGAGCACTCTGTGGCGGTCCCTGGTGCTTTGGAGAGCTGTGTCAGGAAAATTAGAACATCAGGTTCTGTAAAGAGGGATGTTAGATTGACCTCACTTAATTAATTTTTTGCTATTTCGGTATCTTGTCTTAGAATCTATGGCTAGGAAATTTTGGCTGGGTGGTATATTTCCTTGATTGAGAGAGAATGGGGGCAAGAATGGAATGGTTTAGCTTTTAAATAATTTTAAGCCTTAAATATATCTTGATTAAGCTCTCATCGTTTTAAATTGATGTATTTAAAAAAATTTTTTTTTCTCAAAACTGCCAAGGGTTAGAAAAGCTATTCTGCCTGTCAATCATATCTTTTTTTTTTTTTTTTTTGTCTGTAACTAGGCCTAACTAACAGTCCTCATCTGTAGGCTGTATGTCCCTCAGAACTCAATCGTGGCCCATAGTTGTTAATGAAGGGTTAGGATAGTGGTCCGGTGGCCAGGCGTGGCTGAGTGGGCCCACTCTGTCTGAGCTGCATGCTCCCTGCCAGTCTGCTGACCTTGTGGGTCTGTTACTTCTTTCTCACTTACCTCTGCCTTTACTACTTCTCCACCTTTCTGCGCAGCTTGCTCACTTCCGACAGAGAAAAACAAAAAGTGACTGTACGCATTCGAAGAAAAAGACGTCGAAGAGGAAGGGCTCGGCTGTCTATGCGCCTGTCCCGGAGGAGGGTCCGGTAGCTGCCCAGGACGGCAGGCCCCTTGGAGCAAGGGATCTCGGCAGAAGCACGCCATGCAGCCACACCACAGATGGGGCCAGAGGGGCACTTGCAGCTCAGGTAGATTGTCCAGTGTTGTGTTTTCACATTCTGCCTGCCTTCTAGTTACTGCTAATCTAAAAATGGTCCAGTTTCGCCTTTCAAAAGTGAAGAGAGATGGTTTTAGTTTATTAAAAGTGAGTAACTGTCAGTGGTCTGGTTCTTCTAAATGTTTGATCTTTAATCTATATGGTATTGAGAAATTTTGGATCCATTGCTTAAAGGAGAGTGTCATCTTGGTGCTTTGATAGTGGAAGTTGTGCAAATGTGAGTCCTGATGCCTCTGGGATGTGTGTGCAGCTGGGTTGTCCAGGTTTAGGTGTTTGTTAGGATGATCTGGTAAACTCCTTTTTCTAGAATTTGGCCCCCAAGTCATGATGCATCTGGCTTGCCTCATTCTTACCAGCATGTAAAATATGTGATGTCTGTCTGCAAGTCTAGGGTTTTGCTCCAAGACCTTGTCTTGGTGCTCCCAGGAGCCCTGGTGCAGCTGGGCTGTCTGAGTCTTGGGATCCCGGTCCCGAGATCTCCTCCCTGCTCTGCAATCCTGTTCTCTGTGGCCTGAGGTCGTCATTCCTGTTCCTCACCAGCATCTTCCTCTCCTCGTTCCTCTCAGGGCAAGCCACAGGCCAGCTTTACCCTGCAGCTCCATGTGTGTTTATTGCTGAGTTCTTGGAGAAGAATAGCTCATAGTATATGATTAACACGTCACAATTTTTTAAAATTTCCAAGTCAGAAATTTTATATTTACATTAGTTTGTTTTACTGTTTTTATTCTGTTTTTGTTCCTCTCCTATCTAGGTTGATTTTATTTAAATTAAACATTTTATAATTTTTAGCTTTCATTTTTGAAGGAATGTTAGATTGAACAAAATTTTCATGAAAACTAGCACAGAGTTCCCAGGTACCCTTATCAGCTTTGTGAAATGCTGATGTCTTATGTGGTCTTAGTACAGTTGCCAGAGTCGGGTCCAGTTGACTTGGAAGCAGTGCTGCAAGCTGACAGTGGGCTTATCCAGGGTCTGCCCATGTCCCACTAATGCCTTTTTAGTTTTAGGTTTCCTGTTGTGTTCCAGCGTTCTGCCTTCCTGGCTTCCTTCTCTGGGAACACCTGGGCGTGTGAAAGAAAAACATGTGTGCACGCACACACACATACACATCTGTCTGTACTGATTAAAAACTGTGAGTTCATCCAGTACCTTCAGTCCTAAGCCAATATCACAGCATTTGTGATAGTGAAAAACCTGGCTGTCTTTATCTACTATATATTTACTTAACTGATCAATCCTAAAATACAAATTAGTTTCAAAGTTGTTAATCTACACTTCTCTGAAGAACAGATTCACTCTGGGCTTGGTGACCATGCCCGTGATCCCAGTCACTGGGCAACTTGGCTAGGCTGTCTCAAAAAATAAAAATGGCTGGGGGTACAGGTCATTGGTAAAGCGCCCTGGGTTCAATTTCCAGTACTGCATAAAGTAGAATAGAAAAAAAAAATAATAACAAGTTTTCTACTTGAAGTAAAATATTTGTGTACAGTTCTTCTTATTATTAGATTCGATTTTTCAAATTCTTACCTCTTTTTAAAATACACATTTTTAATTTTTTAGTTGTACATGGACACAATACCTTTATTTATTTATTGTTATGTGGTGCTGAGGATCGAACCCAGTGCCTCTAGCATGCTAGGTGAGCGCTCTACCACTGAGCTGCAGCCACAGCCCAAATTCCTTACCTCTTTATTGTGGTTATTTTATTTATTTATATTAGTTTGTTTTACTGTTTTTAGTATGTTTTTGTTCCTCTCCTGTTTAGGTTGATTTTATATTTGTTGAGTAAGTCAAATACTACTGTGGTTCTAAAACCCAGGGTCAGCCAGGTGTGGTGGTCAGTCTGAAATCCCAGAAGCTAAGGAGGCTGAGGAATTTAATGAGATCTTTCTCAAAAAATAAAAAGGACTGGGGATGTAGCTCAGTGGCAGAGCTCTCAAGGGTTCCATCCCCAGTATAAGACAACAAAAACAACTAAAGCCGAGAGCCACACTCAGAGAGTACTGCTCCCTCTCATCCTGCCACCCCTGTGTCCTCCCCTTTCCTACCCGGAGAGCAGTTCCTTGAGCTTCTGGTTTGCTCCTTCTGTACTTGACAGAGAAGACGCTCATGCACAAGTTCTCACGTCCCATTTTTTACATGCAGTGTATGTGGTAGGTAGTTTTCTTTTTTGGGGGGTACTAGGGATTGAACCCACGGGTGCCTAACCACTGAGTCACATGTCCAGCCCTTTATTTATTTTTAATTTTTTATTTAGAGACAGGGTCTCGCTGAGTTCCCTAGGTTTCGCCTCCTGAGTTGCTGGGATTGCTGGTGTGCGCAGCTGGGCCTGGCTGCAGATACTATTTTGCTCTTGGCTTTCTTCCTGAAACATCCTACCTTGAAGTCATTGTATTTCTGTTTCTGAGGTCATCTTCCTTCATCTGTCAGAGCAGCTATTCCTGTGAGTGGGTGTTTTAGGTTGTTTCTATAATTTGCTTTACAAGCAGTGTTGAGGTAAATAACTTTGCATATATACTTTTACGTCATTGGAAGTATATTTTGGGGGTCAATACCTGCAGGTTGTTAAAAGGTAAGTGCACATTGTTTTGTTTGATGTGACTGTTGGGATTTCTGTCAACAAGGTGTGAAGTTAGGTTGCCCCACAGTCCTGCTGACACAGTGGTTTCACAGATTCTTAACCTTTTAGCAGAGAGATAGATGAACATTTTGTTTCTCTTGGATTTGTGCTTAGGACTGGTGTGGCAGGATTCTATGGTAGTGTGTGTTTAAAAGAATCTGCCAGAAACTGTCTTTTCAAGGGGATGCCCCACTTTGCACCCCCGCGTGTTGGAGGGTTCCTGTACCTTCTGCTGATGTCAGCACTGGCCGTAGTCAGTCTTCTCCACTGCAGACCTTCTAGGAAGGCAGACGATGTCTTGACTAGTTTAACTTGCATTTCCCTAGTGATCAACAATGTTGACCATCTTTAACTTTGCAATACTTGTATCTTCTTCAATGAAAGATCTGTTCAAGTGTTTTTCCTTTAAAAGAGATGGAATAAAAGATAGATTAAAATGGTTTAAAAATGGCCATCATTGAGTTTTGAGACTTGCTTATGTGTTCTGGATGGAAGTTCTTTTTCTTTTTCTTTTTTGCTTTATTTATCTATTTATGCATCTTGACACACTGTACACAAATGGAGCACAACTTCTCATTCCTCTGGCTGTACATGGTACAGAGTCACTCTAGTGTTCTCATACATGTATATAGGGTAATGATGTCTGTGTCTTTCTACTGTTCTTCCCATCTCCACAGGCCCCCCCTTCCCTCACTCCCCTCTACACAAACCAAAGTTCCGTCATTCTTCCCTATGTCCCACCCCACTATGGATCAGCATTCACTTATCAGAGAAAACATTTGGCTTTTGGTTTTTTGGAATTGGCTTATTTCACTTAGCATGGTATTCTCTAGTTCCATCCATTTACCTGAAAATACCATAATTTCATTCTTCTTTAATGCTGAATAATATTCCATTTTGTATATGTACTACATTTTCTTTGTCTATTCATCTGTGGAAGAGCATCTAGGTTGGTTTCATAGTTTAGCTGTTATGAATTGAGCTGCTATAAACGCTGATGTGGCTTTGTCCCTGTAGTATGATGTTTTTAAGTCCTTTGGGTATAAACTGAGGAGTGGGATAGCTGGGTCAAATGGTGGTTCCATTCCAAGTTTTCTGAGTTATCTCCATACTGCTTTCCATAAGTAATTGCACTAATTTGCTGTCCCACCAACAACATATGAGTGTACCTTTTCCCCACATCCTTGCTAACACTTACCATTTCTTGTATTTTTGATAATTGCCATTCTGACTGGAGTGAGATAAAATCTTAGAGTAGGGTGTTTTTGTTTTGTTTTGTTTTTTGTGGTGCCGGGGATTGAACGAACCCAGGGCCTTGTGCATGTGAGGCAAGCTCTACCAACTGAGCTATATCCCCAGCCCCTTAGAGTAGTTTTGATTTGCATTTCTTAAATTGCCAGAGAAGTTGAACTTTTTTTTGTATGTTTGCTGACCATTTGTATTTCTTCTTCTGTGAAGTGTCTGTTCAGTTCCTTGACTCATTTATCAATTGTGTTATTTGGTTTTTTGATTTCTTTTTATGTCCTGGAGATTTGTGCTCTCTCTGAGGTGTGTGTGGGAAGGACTTTTCCCCATTCTGTAGGCTCTCTCATCACATTATTGTTTTTCCTTTGCCAAGAAGAAGCTTTTATTTGAATCCATCCCATTTATTGATTGTTGATTCTGCTACTTGCGCTTTAGGAGTCTTGTTAAGGAAGTCAGGTCCTAAGCCAACATGATGAAGATTTGGGCCTACTTTTTCTTAGGCGCAGGGTCTTTGTTCTTGTGTCTAAGTCTTTGATTCACTTTGAGTTGATTTTTGTGCAGGGTGAGAGAGGTCACCCTCTTAACTTCATTTTGCTATGTATGGATTTTCAGTTTTCCCAGCACCATTTGTTAATAGGCTATCTTTTCTCCATTGTGTGTTTTTGGCTGCTTTCTCTTGTATGAGGTAACTGTATTTATGTAGGTTTGTATCTGGGTCTTCTATTTTATACCACTGGTCTGCATGTCTGTTTTGTTTTTGCTGTTTTTGTTACTGTTGCTCTGTAGTAAAGTTTAAGGTCTGGTATTGGGATGCCTCCTGCTTCAGTCTTCTTGCTGAGGATTGCTTTGACTATTCTGGGTCTCTTATTTTTCCAAATGAATTTCATGACTGCTTTTGCTAGTTCTATGAAGAATGTGGGATTTTAATAGGAATTGCATTAAATGTATATAACAGGTTTGGTAGTATGGCCATTTTGACTATAATGATTCTGCCTATCCAAACGCATGGGAGATTGTCCCATCTCCTAAGATCTTGTTTAATTTCTTTCTTTAGGGCTCTGTAGTTTTATTGTAGAGTTCTCTCACCTCTTTTGTGAGGTTGATTCCCAAGGTTTTTGTTTTTCCCCCAGCAATTGTGAATGGGATGTTCTCCTAATTTCTCTTGCAGTGGATTCATTGCTTATGTATAGAAATGCATTTGACTTGTGGGTATTGATTTTATATCCTGCTACTTTGCTGAATTCATTTAGTAGTTCTAGAAGTGTTTTGGTGGAATTTCTTGGATCTTCTAAATGTAGAATCATGTCATTGGCAAATAATGATGTTTAAGTTTGATTTTCCTATGTGTATCCTCTTTCTTTCATCTGATTGCTCTGGCTAGAGTTTCAAGGACTATGTTGAGTAGAAGTGGTTAACTTTCTAAAAACTTTCCTCCAGTTTTTAGAGGGAATGCTTTTAATTTTTCTCCATTTAGATGATGTTGGCCTTGGGATTAGCGTAGATGGCTTTCACAGTGTTGAGGTATGTTCCTACTATCCCTACTTTTTCTAGTGTTTTGAACATGAAGGGGCGCTGTATGTTGCCAATGCTTTGTCGGCATCTGTTGAGATAATCATGTGATCTTGTCTTTAAGTCTGTTGATGTGAGGTATTACATTTATTGATTTCTGTAGGTTGAATCAGCCTTTGGATGCAGGTTCTTTATCATATGCATCTTTGCATGTGTTTTCTCCCTTTTCATATTTTCTTCTAATACTACCTTTTGAAGAACAAAATATCTTAATGAGCTTGGATTTATCAGTTTGTTCTTCTATGGGTTGTACTTTTTTAAAAAATTAAGATAAATTTTAATTAAAAATTGTTTTTTTTCTTTTCTCTCTCTTTAATTTTTTTTGGTGGGTTGTGTCTTTGGTGTCAGAGCTAAGAACTTTGCCTACCAGTGTTTTTCAACATTTATTTTGCTTCTGCCGTCTTCAAAAGACCTTTTAGACTTTTCTCTTATTTTTCTACTCATGAAATTTTAATACCATAGATGTATTGTTAATCTCTTCAGTTCTTTGTACTTATATGTTAAGAATGACAAATACAAGTCTTAATTTTTAAGTAAATGTGAAAAAGCTTTTAATGAGAACCTAGACAAGAGACCTTGCACAAACATGAATCCAAAATGGGTCATAGACTTAAATAAAAAAATGCAAAACTAAAACTTCCAGGAGAAAACCTACTTGACCTTGTGTTTGGAGATAAGTTTTTAGGTACATCACCAAAAGCGGTCTGTGAAAGAATGAAATGCTAAGCAGCACTTAGTGAAATTCAGAAAATTCTCTGTAAAATATGGTGTTCACAGAATGGTAAGATCAACCACAGATGGGAGAAAATTGGAGAACACATGTCCAATCCGAACTGTTTCGAATATATTAAAGAACTCAGTTGGCTGGGCACGGTGGCACATGCCCATAGTCCCAGTGACTTGGGGAGCTGAGACAGGAGGATCACAAGTTCAAAGCCAGCCTCAGCAACTTAGTGAGGCTCTAAGCAACTCAGTGAGACCCTGTCTTTAAATAAAAATATAAAAAGGGCTGGGAATGTGGCTCAATGGTTAAGCACCCCTGGGTTCAATCCCTGGTACCAAAAAAAAAAAAAAAAAAAAAGAACTCGGCTGGACATGGTGTTGTATACCTGTAATTCCAGCACCTAGGGAGGCTGAGGCAAGAGGATGGCAAGTTCAAGGCCAGCCTTAGCAACTTATCAAGGCACTAAAAATTTAGTGAGACCTTGTCTTGGGAAAAACGAACAAAAATGGGCTGGGAATGTGGCTCAGTGGTTAAGTGCCCCTTGTATCAACAACAAAAAAAGAACTCTTAAACTCATCAATGAGAAAAGGGCCCAATTAAAAATGTGTGAAATAGGGGCTGGGGCTGTGGCTCAGATGTAGAGCGCTCACCTAGCACATGCAAGGCCCAGGGTTTGATCCTCAGCACCACATAAAAATAAATAAACAAAATAAAGGTATTATGTCCAACTACAACTGAAAAATAAATATAAAATAAGTACAAAAAATGTATGAGATATATGAACAGAGACCTTACCAGTGGTGATGCTTGGCACTAACTAAGTGCATCAAAAGATGCTCCAACCAGTTTTCATTAGGAAGAAAATGAGCAGTGAGCACTGCACCCCTGTGCATGTGTCTGTGCCCTGGCTCCAGGTGTGGCATTGGGTGGGAGCAGCAAGGATGCTAGCGAGCAGACTAAGCAGTGGTTGCCTGGGGGCTTGCCAAACTGGAGCAGCCAAGATGTCCTTTGGGAGGCTAATGATAGATAGAAAAACTACATCCAGAGCATATTGTCACTCAGCATTAGAAAGAAATGAGTTATCAGATCATGAAGTGTTGGGGGGACCTTAAGTGCCTGTTACTAAGTGAAAGAAATCAGTCTGAACAACATTGGTGAGGTCCTACACTGTTCGAATCCATGCAGAGGATGCTGTGGAAGAGGCCAGCTGTGAGAAGGGGAACAGATTAGGGTTGGCCAGAGTTGGTGTTGGGGTGCAGGAAGGGTGCAGATGAGTAGTTGAGGCACAGGGCAGTCAGGTCTCTCCATGGGATGCTGGAATGGTGGATGTGTGGGAGCGCGTGCTGTTGAGGCACGCTGGACTTTACAGCACAGAGTGAACCTTGGTGAGTGCAAATTCAAGAAAATCACATGAGGTGTTGGGGGATCCCAGGATGGAGGGCAGGCTGTGACAACAGGCTGATACAACGCAGAGGGTGGAGCTGAGCTCTGACTCTGGGAGGAGCCTGTGTGAGAGCACCTGCTCTGCTTGTGAGAGTGCCTCTGGTGGGGGTGCAGGCCCCAGTCCTGACACTGCCACATGTGCCTTGGCCCATAGGAGAGAAGGGAGCGGAGGTGGTGCAGGGAGCCAGGCACCTTGCTGCCTTCGAAGCTCCTGCAGCTCTTCACTGGTGGCACTTGTTGAAGCAAAGCTGTGTGTGAGGTGAGGGGCACAGAGATGGCATAAGGAGCAGGTCACCTGGAGGGAGGGGAGCGGGAAGATGAGAGTCTGGAAGCAGTGTGTTGTCTGCTCAGCTGCACAGAGCACAGATGGGGGACTCAAGGGACATTTCTTTTTTTTTTTTTTTATTTTTTTTAGTTGCCAATGGACCTTTATTGTATTTATTGATATGTGGTGCTGAGGATCGAACCCGGTGCCTCACACATGCTAGGCAAGCGCTCTGCCACTGAGGTACCACCCCCAGCCCTGGGAAGTTTCATTTTTCCACCAGCCTTCTGGAGGTTGTAAGTCCAAGGTCAAGGGTCAGGGTGCCAACTGGGTTGGTCTCTGGTGAGGTTTGCAGGCTGCTGTCTTGTCCCTGTGCCCTCACATGGCAGAGAGAGCGCTGGTGTCTCTGCTTAAGAGGACACATCCTGTTGGATTAGGAGCCTGCATGACTCCATCTGACCTTCTGGCCTTGTCTCCAGATATTCTTATTGGAGGTTTGGACTTCAATCTGTGGGATTTGGGAAAAATTCAGTCCGTAACAGACATATAAAAGAGAAGGTGTGCTCTGAAACCTGTATTTGGAGAAAGGCTGTCGAAGTTTAATTTGAGAGGTGGCTGGGATGGAGTTAATGGGCTGCTGAGATCCGAGGGTGTGAAATAATTGCCTTTGTCTTTTTAAAGATTGGCAGGTAGGCATGGGTTCCTGTGAGTCAGAGACAGCTTGGGACAGAGGAGGCTCTGACTGGGGGCTTCAGAGCAGGCAGAAGGTCTGCATGGAGGTAGAGGAACTGTGTCTGCTCTGCTTGCTCCCCTCTGGGCCAGCAGGTCTGTTGTGAATCTGCCTCACTTGGTCCAGTTCGCAGGCTGCTCTGCTTCATAGCATTACGTAAATGGTGTTCTGTGACATGTAGCCCTTGTTGCAGCACCTGTTAATGCTTTCCTTCCTGGGTGAGTGCAGTTAGCTCTCCACAGCCATAGAGTCTACCGAGTACAGACTGAAGGAACTTTGGGGAAAGTTGGTATCTGGTCTGAATGCAGACAGACCTTTTGCTCTTACCATTATTCCCTAAAGGGTAGGCTGTAGCCACTGTTTATGCAGTTTCATTGTTAGGTGTCACAGGTCACCTAACATGACTGAAAGTCTCCTGGAGGATGTGTGCAGTTCACATGCAAGTCCTGCGCTTTTTTTAAATTTATATTTTTCTTTAGATGTAGATGGACACAATGACTTTATTTTATTTATTGATTGTTATGTGGTGCTGAGGATCAAACCCAGTGCCCCACATGTGCTAGGTGAGCACTCTACTGCCGAGCCCCATCCCCAGCCCTCCTACGCCCTCTTGTAGGAAGGACTGCAGTGTCTGTGAAAAGCCCGGGCTCCTGGTTTGCTGGTCTGGGGCATCTGTGTGAGTCCGGTTGGGCCTTTTCCACCTTCCAGGTGTCTGGAACATCCTTGGCACTGCTTTTGTGAGGCACTAGTTTATTTTATTTTATTATTTCTTAGTGGCTGCTAGTTCTGTGAATTTTCTGGCCATGGTCTTTGCTTTCTTCCCCTAGGAAGAAGAACAAGATTGTGAACTGGCAAGCAGATCCGAGGATGAGGCTGCCCAGCAGCAGCAGCCTCAGGTGACCTGCACGGCCTAGCCAGGGCTCTCGGCCATCACACACTGGGCATATGCTCAGCCATCCACACAAGGGCACTTGGGGTCTTGAGCTGGGGGGGGACTGCAGGTGGGGGAGACTCATCCCAGAGTGCATGGGCAGATGCCACAGATTGCTGTGTTTCCATGTTTTCTGTTGGGGGGCGGTTCCTTGGGCAGGTGGAAGGGCATCTAGGGGCCTGGGGAGGGCAGTCTGGCCTGTGCCAGGTCATATATGCGGTGCCCTGACTGCTTCTGCTGTGAATTGTCTTACTTGTGAGGGAAGCCATGGGAGTGGCTGCTGGTGGGAGGCACACTGTGGGGACAGCTGCAGCCACAAGCATGGAGACACCTGCTGGCGTGGAGAGCCGGTGGTTGTCCTCCTGTGCTGCATGCTCCATTTCCCTTGTCCTGGGTCCATCATGTGTTTCTTGGTGTTACCTTGCTGCCTGGTTCCAAGCCTAGACTCATGGGATGTGCCTCTGTCCCCAGACGGCACCCAGCCTGGAGCTGGAGGCGCTGCGCCTGAGCCTGAGCAACATGCACACGGTGCAGCTGGAGCTAACGCAGGCCAACCTGCAGAAGGAGAAGGAGTCTGCACTGACTGAGTTGCGGGAGATGCTCAACGGCCGGCGTGCGCAGGAGCTGGCTCTTCTGCAGAGCAGGCTGCAGTGTGAGCTAGAACTGGTCCGGGAGCAGCATGCGCGAGAGAAGGAAGCGATGGCACTCCGCTGTGGGCAGGAGACTGGTACTGCATGCTGGCATGGGCAAGAGAGGGGTTCTGCACATGGGGTCAAGCCAGTATGCCTCCTGGCTGCACTGGACTTCGTGGTGTCCTCTTTAAGAAATGGCCTGCTTATTTTCTGGTTCACTTCCCCTGTCCAGAGTGCACGCTCCTGTCCCCATTCCCTGAAAGGCAGGGCCCCGGAGTGCGCACACCCTATCCCCACACCCCCAAGCCTGGCTCCTGACAGTTCACACTGCTGTGGGCTGAGCAGCGCCTGGGTCAGCACGTCTGTTCACCTGGCCTTGGCAGCCCTTGTTCTGCTGGTCTCTCCCTCAGTGCAGTCTGCAGTGGATGAGTGTTAATTTGGATGGTGGGATCTGCTGCCTACAGGCTGTCAGCCCCACCCAGATGCCCCTGGTCTCAGACCCTGTCCTCCTATGCTGAGCTGACCATAATTCTCCTGGTTGGCGGTGCCACCCACTGGCTAACCGGGGTACTTCTTAAATTTGCTAATTCTTGGTCAAATTGAGCTCTTTTTTTGGCCTAATAAATGCTTTCATGTTTTATTTTTGATAATTTTTATGGTACTTTTTTTAAGAGGACCCGACTTTCATGCATCTTTTTTTTTTTTAAAGAGAGAGAGAGAGAGAGAGAGAGAGAGAATTTTTTTAATATTTATTTTTTAGTTCTCTGCGGACACAACATCTTTGTTTGTATGTGGTGCTGAGGATCGAACCCGGGTCGCACGCATGCCAGGCGAGCGTGCTACCGCTTGAGCCACATCCCCAGCCTGATGCATCTTTTTTTTTTTAAACTTAAAAAAAATTTTTTTTTTGTTGTTGTTGATAGACCTTTATTTTATTCATTTGTTTATATGTGGTGCTGAAAATAGAACCCAGTGCCTCACACATGCTAGGCAAGCACTCTGCCACCGAGCCGCAACACCAGCCCCCTTAACTTTATTTATTTATTTTTTAATATCTTCATTTTTATTTATTTATTCATTTTTATGTGGTGCTGGGGATCGAACCCAGGGCCTCATGCGTGCAAGGCAAGCACTCTACCACTGAGCTACAGCCCCAGCTCCCCCATAACTTTTTTTTAAAATAGCTTTTTTTTTTTTTTTTTTTAATATTTATTTTTTAGTTCTCGGCGGACACAACATCTTTGTTGCTATGTGGTGCTGAGAATCGAACCCGGGCCGCACGCATGCCAGGCGAGCGCGCTACCACTTGAGCCACATCTCTAGCCCTTAAAATAGCTTTTTAGTTGTAGATGGACACAATATCTTTATTTGTTTTTATGCGGTGCTGAGGATTGAATCGAGTGCCTCACATGTGCGAGGCAGGCGCTCTACCACTGAGCTACAGCCCCAGCCCTCATGCACATCTTTTTTAAAGAGCTTTTTTGAGATATAATTGACACAGTGCACAATCCACTCGCTTGAGGAACACAGTCTGGTGGCTTGGGGTGCATTTGCCAAGCTGTGCAGATGTTCCCACAGCTGCGGTTCAAGTGTTCTCACTCCAGAAGGGAGCCGCAGGCCAGTGCTTGCGTTCCTGCTTGCCTGCTTGCCTTCCACTGGGTGCGGAACAGCATGTTCAGCTGTGGCTGTGTGGAGAGTCCCTGCCCCAGTCCGCCTCTCCCTCACTCTGAGGGGCAAATTTTCTTAAGCTCTTGTGATGCTCTTTTGTTTCTTCATGTACTTTCAAACAAACAAAGGTATATTTAAAATTTTCTCCTTATTTATTTATTTATTTTGGTACGAGGGATTGAACTCAGGGGCACTCAACCACTGAGTCACATCCCTGGCCCTATTTTGTATTTTATTTAGAGACAGGGTCTCGCTGAGTTGCTTAGCACCTTGCCATTGCTGAGGCTGGCTTTGAACTCACAATCTCCTGCCTCAGACTCTCATATTTTCCTCCCTTTTTTGGGAAACATAACTGGTAAACATAGCTTGTCTCTCAACCCTCTCTGGGCTTCTCTCTTTTCACCATTCTGGTCTATGTGGGCCTGGGTTTCGGTGGCCCTCCTGGACACAGGGTGTTGTGAGTGTCCACTGTGTGGCCCATGGTGCTGGAGCCTTGTCTCCTGGGTGAGGGTCTGGAGGTGAGACTCAGGGGTCTGAATGGCTTGTTGTCTGTCTCACAGCGGAGCTGAAAGAGAAGCTGCGGTCAGAAATGGAGAAAAGTGTGCAGATGGTTGAGGTGGGTGAGTCTGTGTAGCATGGTTCTGTGGCCCTTGATGCTGAGGGACCCAGGGGAACTGGGCAGAGCGAGTAGTTGCCCTGTGTGAGGACAGCTGTGCTTTCTTGTGATGTGTGCTGTTTCACACTGATGTCTGTGGTGCAAAGGTGCTTGTCACCCCTCCACCCTTGTCCTGGGCCACTGTCCCTGTCCTCTTGGACTTGTGTCTGGCGGAGGAAGGGGAACATGGCCCGAGGTGTGGTGCATCTGAATGTCGGGAGGCTGTGGAGTTGTGGGGGCAAGCCCCAGCCCCAGTGAGTTGAGGGGCTCCTGGCTTGCTCAGGCATTGGCCAGGGCTGTCCATTCAGGGTTGGGGTTCATGCTCTAGACTTCCACTCCCCCTACCTGGCAGTGGGGAGTTGTTTCTTAGGACGCTTGGACCAGAACCCAGCCCTTGGAGAGTTTGGCAAGTCACCATCAGATCCTGCATCTTGCAGGGACATAGCTTCACGAGCTTTCAAGAATGGCCACGCAATGCACTTTGAATTCAGAGACCCATTTTGCTGGGGGCGAGGTGGCCCTGTTCTCTTGTCTCCAGCTGTCTGCCTTGTGCATGCTTCTGCTGTGTCCTTGCAGCAGCTGGTGGGTCACTAGCTGGCCATCAAGACCCATTTCCTGCAGTGACAGTTCAGTATGGGGTCAAGGGCTGCTCACTCTAGGGTTTTTTTTGGGGGGAGGAGGGGTACCGGGGATTGAACTCAGGGGCCACCAACCACTGAGCCACATCCCTAGCCCTATTTTGTGTTTTATTTAGAGACAGGGTCTCACTGAGTTGCTTAGCACCTCACAGTTGCCGAGGCTGGCTTTGAACTTGCGATCCTCCTGCCTCAGCGTCCTGAGCCGCTGGGATTACAGGCGTGCGCCACTGCGCCTGGCTCCACTCTAGGTTTTTGACAGTGTGATTAAACTTTCTTTACCACATATAATCAATTATTTACCATAATCTTCTTTTTCTTTTAAATTAGACCCTAAAACAAGACTGGGAATCTGAAAGAGAGTTATGCTTAGAAAATCTACGCAAAGAGTTATCCGCAAAGCACCAGTCAGAAATGGAGGATTTGCAAAACCAGTTTCAGAAAGAATTGGCAGGACAGAGAGCTGAGTTGGAAAAGATTTTTCAAGCTAAAAATCAGGCTGAAGGTGAGCATAGAACTACTGTGAGCAGGTATGGAGGGGCTGAGTTTCTGTGTGATATTAGACTCAGGATCTTACAGCTCACCACATGGACCAAACACACTTCTGCCACCTTTGGTTTCCAATGCCAGGTACTCCTGATGGCAGGTTGGGAGGCCTCCTTGCTGGCCACCTGACCTTTGTCTCAAAGACATGTTTTGTGTGTTTATTTACTAAATTGATACCAAAACAGTAGTATCTGGTAGTTGTATGTTCTGCAGTGGTCCTTGTGGGCCGGGTAATGCTGCCTGTAAACCACCATGTCTGTCTCTTGCTCCTTCCCGGGGAGAGCAGAGTGGCTGCTGAGGCAGGGTGTGGACTGGGCCTGCAGGCTGTGGCTCAGCTTTGCCTTCCTGGCCACACCCCTGGCGTGGCACACTGTAGGAGAGCATGGGCCCAGGATGGAGCTCAGTGGCATGCAGTGAGCCGAGCTGTTACCATCTCAGTGGTAACCTGCTGCCAGTGCCGCTGAGGAGAGAGTGGCATCTCCTTGAAAATGAGGTGGAATTCGTGCTGCCTTCTAGTCTCCCTGAAGAACCTGGAGGCTCAACACCAGGCAGCCATCAAGCAGTTACGCGAGGACCTGCAGGTGGAGCGCTGCCAGTGCCTGGAAGAGCTGGAGTCGAGGTTCAGAGAGAGGGAGAGAGAAAAGCAGCTGGAGGTAGGCACGAGCTCACTCATTCTTAATTATTTCGTGTTAGGGAATTTAATTTTTTTTTTTAGTTGTCGATAGACCTTTATTTATTTATGTGCGGTGCTGGAACCCAGTGCCTCACACATGCCAGGTGAGTGCGCTACCATGGAGCCACAGCCCCAGCCTTTAGAGAAGTTTTAAAAGATTTTGTAACTGGGCCATCGTTCTGTTATTTGCTGAAACTTGAGTACTGACTTTGAGAAGACTTGTTGGGTGGAGGAGCAAGGGCAGAGTCTGAGGTTCATGTCGTCATTAACATTCTTGCCTTGTACTTGGAAAGTGCACATTCTCTAGAAGTGTACCTGAAGTGTTAATAAAGGTCCCAAATGGTAACTCAGACATGTTGGCGTACACCTGTAATTCTCATGGCTTCGGAGGTTGAGGCAGGAGGATTGAAAGTTCAAGACCAGCCTTGGCAATTTAGCAAGACCTTCGGCAACTTATGAAGGTCCTGTTTCAAAATGAAAAATAAAAAGGGCTGGGCTGTGGCTCAGTAGTAACGCACCCCTGGGTTCAATTATAAGTGTAAAAAAATAATAATAAAATAAATTGAAAGATACCAAACTCCAGGAGTAAGACCATGTTCCCCAAGAGCTCCCCAGAGCATTCCTGCTTACTTGCTCCAGACCTGCTTCTGGTGCAGTCCTGCACGTCTTGTTTAAGGTGCGGCCAGGGCACTCCAGCCTGAGTGCTTTCCTACCGAGCCCAAGAGCGAGGGTCAGTCTAAGACACTGAAAAGAGAGTAGAACAGAAGTTGGAATTGGTGGTGTGCAGAGGTGTGCAGTCTGAGCAGGGGCAACACGGGGCCCCCTGGTCTTCAGGAGCCTGCCTGGGCCCATCTCTGGACCTGAAGACCTGGTGTCTATATCCTTTGTTTCTGGGGTCCTGGTCTTTTCCTGGCTGCTAGGGTATCTCACAGTGATGGGGAGAAAGCCCATGAGCACCCCCTGGTCCCAATGCCATGAAGAGGATGGATCAGCCTCAGGGCCAGTGCCTCTCTCACTACAGGCCATAGCTCAGGGGCCACATTCCTCTGTGGTGGCCCAGCTCTCTGTGGGGCTGCAGCCCATGAGACGATGGTGAGGCTCACCCTTCCACCAGGCCCTCCTGGCCTGGCCGTTGGCTCTGGACTGGAGCCTGCCTTCCCTTTTGCCGTTCTTGCTCAGGGAGAAGATCCATCTGCTGGGAACAGGCCCAGGCCTGGGGTAACTGCAGAGGAAACACGGCGCTGCAGGGAGAGGGGCGGGAAGTCCGGAAGTCAGGCAGTCTTGCAGCAGTGTGCATGCTTGTCCTCTTTGGCGAGTGGACAGGCCCTTGTGTTGCTCGGAAGGCCTCTTGGGTCTCTGCTGGGACAGCCTGCCTGCTCTGTCTTGTAGCCGGACCACACAGAATGGTGCTGACATCCCACCAGGGTGCACTTGCTTTGGGCCTGGCAGTGTCACAGTGTGTCAGGATGCTCTTTGCCATCCCTGAGACCAGAGGGTCAGTCCATGGCAGGGCCTAGCCCTTCGTGCTGTGCTTTATGGGCACTTGACAAGGTGAGGAGCAGCGTTTAGTGTCCGAGTGTGAGGTGATCTGCTTCTGTAATGTGAACGTGAAGAACACACACTCCTCATTTGAAGTGATGGTCCTGTGGGTAATGCTGCTTCCCTGGCCCTGCCTCACAGTAGCGGTATCGCAAGCCCTTCCTGCAGGTCCCACAGTGTCACGGGTGAGCCCCGTCCTGTGCCCAGAGGGTGCAGACAGCTTCACAGATGATGGCTGTGTCTGGCTGCTGCAGGAATGGTGCCTTCATGGCTCTAGGCCAGCAGGCAGGCGACCACACTGTCCCCAGGGCATGTACATGCTGAAGTTATGCTGTGAACACTCACACCCAGAATTGAATGCTATCTTTCTTATTTCAAGTTGGGGTCTTGTTATGCTGCCCCGGCTGGCCCTGGGCTCCTGGGCTTACGTGACCCTTCTCTCTGACCCTCCTGAGGAGCTGGGGTTGCAGATGGCACCATCATGCCTGGCTGTTACTTTTAAGTGACTCTGACTCTGGCCTGGGCCTTGTTTGGATGAGGCTGCTCTGGCTGCTCCATTCTGGCTGCTAGGTTTGGGATGCAAGTTTCCATTCCACATGTGTTTGGCTCCTGCCCACCAGGTGCATGTAACACAGACCACACATGGTGCACTTGGTCTCCCGCGTTCCTCACAGTGATGCTTCCCTTTTCCAGCTGGAGAATCTTCAAGCATCCTATGAAGCCCTGAAGGCCCAGTCACAAGAAGAAGTCGGGTGCCTGTGGTCCCAGCTCGAGTCGGCAAGAACCAACAGAGAGGAGCTGAATGGTGAGCAGATTTTTTTTTTTTTTAATATTTACTTTTTAATTGTGGTTGGACACAATATCTATGTTTTTTTTATGTATTTTTATGTGGTGCTGGGGATCGGACCCAGGGCCTCGCATGTGCTAAGTGAGTGCTCTACCGCTGAGCCGCAGCCCCAGCCCTGGTGAGCAGTTTTGTGGAGGAAATCCAGACCCTCCAAAGTCAAAGCTGTGTGTGCTTTTCATTTTTTGCAGTGCTGGGAAAGGAGACCAGGGCCTTATGCTAGGTAAATGCTCAACCACTGAGCCACACGATGAGCCCTGAAGGCAGGTTTTTCATTGTGAGAGTTTCATTTTTCATGAACTAGGTAGTTGTAGCTAGCTCAAAAAGTAATTTTTAAAATGTGCTCGTCCTATACAGTGTTCAAGGGTTTGTGGAAGTTAGGCACGGGGATCGGCTTTCGTTGGGAATGAAGTGCACGAGCCTCGTGCTGGGTTGGACTGTCCCAGGTGGAGACCGAGAGTTGGGAGAGCCATGATTTTGTCCTTAGGGAAGTCAGCTGTGTAGCAGCTGTGTGATTGAATGGCCCTAATGGTGCAGACTGGCATCATTGTGGGCTGTCTCTCCAGTGTGAGGCGAAGTGCCTGTGGTGCTCAGCCTTCTCCTGGACGCTGCTGTTGGTGCCTGTGGCTGTAAACAGTGCCTTGCTGCTTACCTCACCGTGGTCCTGTGTGCCGCTTCTAGTGGCTCGAGCTCCAGTATTGAAGGGTTCAGGGCCCAACGGCGGTGGGGAGTTTGTCTGGGACAGCTTGGTCCTAGTCTTCCCTGATAGCCAAGTCCCTCCATTCACATCAGGTTGGTTTCTGCTCAGCTGTCTGAACGTGGCTGCTCCAGAGCAGGCAGAGCCACTTGTGCCCATAGGCAGGGACAGTCAGGCCCAGTTCAGGCCACCAGCATCCCAGGCCACAAGACATGTCCTCTTCTTGGAGTTCATCTGCCAACTGCCCTTAGGGCAGGTGGATCATGAGGAAGGACCAGGGCTGTGCTGTTGGGCAGCCGCCCTTTGCCATGCACTGGGAAGGGAGGCCTGGGCTTCGTCTCCCAGCCCCAAGTTCTGTCTGTGGCCACATGTGGTGGGCAGTGTGTCAGTTGTCCTTCTTGGGTCTGTTTGTCACTGGAGGCTGGAGGAGAGAGAAGCTGATGGGACCAGAGGCCCAGCGGCTCCTGCACATGCTCTGGCTCCTTCTTGTCCAGCTGTAGATCTTCCTTTATGCGGAGGCCCCCAGGAGGGAGCCTGGGTGGTGACTGAGTCCCCTGGGGCAGCTGCAGTGCCAGGACTGTAGTTCTCCTGGGGTCATATGTTGAGCGCCACAGTTGGTTACCAGAAGGAGTGGTAAGTTCAGCTGTGTATAATTGCTGTGACTGGATGATGCTGGATTGGAACAGGCTGTCTATTCAGTTGTAGATGGACCCCTGCTGTCCGGCAATAGGGTGGCTCCAGCTGCCTGGGCGCCCGCCCATTGAGTTCCTTGAGTTGGGTTGAGCTCTCACGGGGATTCATGGAGAGTTCTCATTGGTTGGTGAGGGTCTGGTGGAGGGAGTTCCGGTTGGTGTGTGGTGTTCCTGGAAGGGCCGCACCAGCTGCACCCAATAAAGGAATTCCTGTTTGAACCTACAAGTGCCTCGTGGCGGCTGGGTTATTCTGTGCCCAGCCAGACTGTGGCAGTCATAGTGTGCCCTAGTCAGTCAGGAGCTCTTCGAGGCCTGAAGGGCACGTCTGGCTCTCTGGCCAGGGGCGCCCACAGGTGAAACCCGGATGTCTTTGGCTACACACCTCCCCAAACCCACTTCTAGGCTTCTTGGGGTTGTGCAGGATCCAGATTCTCGTGGATGTAGGATTGACACTTGTTCCTTTCCGTGGTAGCTGTTGGCTGGGCCCGTTCTCCCTCCCTGGGTCTCTTTGGCTCCTGGACCACCAGCAGGAGGAAGTGCTGCCTTTCAGGGGCTCTGGAGGTGCTGAGCAGCCCTGCGAGGGCCCTCTTCCACTCCCAGGTCCGGGGCTGGGCCCCTCCCAGAGTCTGCTCTGCTGCCCCCTGACTGTGTGCCTCTTCCTGCGGAAGGGCCTCTGGAGCCACTGCTGACACGAGCCTCCTGCCTGGAGGAGCTGGAGCACCTGAGGCAAGGCTTTGCTCAGCAGCAGCAGCGAGACCGGAGCCAGCATGAGTCTGAGCTGGAGCAGCTACGGGTCTATTTTGAGAAGAAGTTGAGGGATGCTGAGAAGACTTACCAGGAAGACCTGACCCTGTTCCAGCAGCGGCTGCAGGAGGCCAAGGAGGAGCCCCCTTTGGGGTCTGGTGAAGTCAGGTACAGAGGAAGCAGTCGTCATTAGGAATGGTTCTGATGTGGGACCTTGGGCTGGTTCACATCCCTTGTTTGCCATCTATGCCAGTAGAGACTGGTGGACTTGTTTTAGAAGTGTGCTCTGTGGTCTGGACTGGAAGTGAGATGCACCCCGTGGGTCCCTGGCTGGTGGCTCCTGCTGTGGTCCCAGGATGCTGACTGAGCCAAAGGCAGACCTGGTCATCCCATCCTTGACCAAGGCCTCTGCTTTTGCACCTGGCTCAGGGAGAGTGGGTGGGTGCAGCTGAATGGTCACGTGTGAAGCTTTTAAACATATTTTTTTTCTTAGTTCATCCTGTACATTTTTAGAAGAGATGTCTTACGGAAAAAGAAAAGAACACTCTGATCAACTTGACCTTCGTCTTGAGCAGCAGAAGGTGATGGGCTTTGTTTTGATTGCTGAGCAAGGGTTGTGGTCACTGATCTGTGATTTAGAAGTAACTGTGCTGGGTGTGGTGGTGCACACCTGTAATCCCATGGCTCCGGAGGCTGAGGCAAGAGGATCATGAGTTGGAGACCAGCCTCAGCTGGTCTCTAGGTAAAATACAAAATAGGGCTGGGGATGTGGCTCAGTGGTCAAGTGCCTCTGAATTGCTGTCTGCCATGGTGCAGTGATCCAACCAGGGAGGGCTGCTCTCCTGAGGAGCACCTCTGTTGGCCACGGGTCCAGGCTGAGGGACCCCCTTCGCACTCTGGCAGCTCCATCCTGGCTGAGAGGCTGCCCCCGGCCCCCTCCCCTCAGTCACTGGCTGACGTGCATTGATAGTCCAGGGGCTGTGCAGCTGTGTTTGGCTTTGAGTTTTGTCCAGAGCATCTTTCTGTCAACCTGTATGTTTCCTCTTCCTCCAGTTACCTCCATGCTGTAGTTTCCTGTCATTCTTTTGCTATTTCTTGCTTGTGACACTTGTTAACACTGGTGGCTAGTCTAGTAGAAGGGCCAGGAAGGGACCAGTTGTGAGACACCTCGACAAGTTGATGGCTGTTGATGGCTGCACCAGTTTTCCTGGGTGTGCAGTCTCCCGCAGCCCTGGGGCCCACTGTGCTAGGCAGTGGAGCCCTCAGCTCTAGTGCTCTGCCTCTGAGTCCTGGGCTGTTGGGTCAACACTGGCTTGGGGCTGCCATGACAGAGCACACCACCTGCCGCGGGAACAATAGGGACTCATTCTGTTACAGCCACAGGTCTCATGGCCTGGCCCTTTGAGGCCCTTCTCCCTGGCTTATAGGTGGTGTCTTCTCCCTGAGTCCTCACATGGTGGTCCCTCTTGTGGTCTGTGTCCTGGTCTCCTCTCATGAGCACGCTGTCTGTTGGATTAGGGAATGCCCTAGTGACCTCACTTAATTTTGACGTCTGCCTGTGAAGGTCCTGGGATCAGGACCTCAGCGAACGAATCTGGTAGGGGATCCGCGCAGTCCTCTCCAGCCCTCAGGCTGTCACCCACATGGCTGTGAACGACGGCCTTTCCTGAGTGTCCTCCTCCTCCCATCAGTGTGCAGGTGGGCAAGCCAGGCAGGCCACACCAGCTGCAGGGAAGCTCCCTGCAGCCTCCCTGGTTTTCTGGTGCCCTAGCATAGCTGCACCTCAGCTCAGCACGCTCTGTCTCCCGGGCGCTATTCTCTGCGGCTCCTGGGGGCCCTTCCCTCCAACTTGTCCTACACCCCTGGCTGCCTGGGAACCATGCTTTTGCCTGTGCCTCCTGCCTCAGGTTGCTGTTGTGTTCCCTTCATGGGTGTGTGAGGGTGGCTGTGCCACAGTCTGCTCGGTCACATTTGAGCTGGTGTCACTATCACAGTCCGACTGTGACCTCTTTCTTGGCCGCCCATGGCTCTCAGGCTGGCACCTATGATCTGTAGCCTTTGTCTCCATCTGTCTGCACCTGCTTTGCACACTGGGGACCTGGGAGTGGGGGGCGGCTTTTGAAGCTCAGGATCTTGCTCTGCCTGCTTGTGTGCGAAGGCTGCCGAATACCTCAGTCCCCGGTTCTGTCGCTGCCATAGCCCCTGCAAGGCTCACGCTCCTCCAGAACGGGTCCTAGGTGCTCAGGCTGCTCTGGGTGGGAGGTTCTGTCTGTCGTCGACCCTGGTCATTCAGGAGCGTTTCTTATCTCCATCATCATTCTCAGTCTCTGGCTTTGCTCTCTGTGTTTCTCTGTCCTCTGTTCCAGCATTGTGGATAGGAGGCTTCTGCTCACCTCTTGAAGACCACCCTGGGTGTCCAGGGCGTTCTGTGTTCTGTGCCATTTGTTACGTTTCTGCCAGGTCTCTGTGCTGTCAGAGGGGGGTGTTCTGTGCAGGTTGGTGACCTATGCCGGCTCCCTTCCTGCTCTGTGTGTGACTTGAAACTCCTCCTTGTGGAGGACACCGAACGTGTCCTGTCCAGTGTCTGAGGAAGTCTGGCACGGGCTCTGGAGAGCTCTGCAGAGATGGTGGGGACACCATGGAGGGGGGTCAGGTGTCCCATGTGGCTTGTGGTGTGGGCAACACAACAAAGGGAAACAGAGCCTTCACCAGAGTAGGGTTCTTTGAGGAGGAGTGGGGATCGGCAGCAGGGAGGTGCCCGAGTCCCGAGAGGTGGATGCCCGAGAAGTTGTCGAGGGAGTGCCTGCAGAGGACAGAGGGAGTGGTGGGAGAAGGTGAGCCCAGCCTCTGGAGGGAGGTGACAGGGAAGGGACACAGTGGCAGTTGGCCTGCAGCTGGCTCTCAGACCTTGGTCAGGCTCCCGCGTTGGCTCTCTGGGCCCCTGGGTGGGTGCTGAGTGCCAGCGTGGTGTGGTGAGGTCTCACTGCTGTTGCAGCAGGGCATAGTAGTCGGGACCTAGGGGAGTCCCCAGTGTGAGAGCTGAGGTTCAGGAGAGCTGGGTGCCTGTGCAGGCCCCTCCCTCCAGGGCACTCCTGGGCACTCCTGGGCACTATGGAAGGAGAACACAACCATGCTCTTCGTGACCTCAGTTCTTTTGGGTGGAGGGGACGTTTAGGAGTGCCCTGCCTGAGTCCACTCCTGGCTCTCGGGTGACAGTGCTCATGTCAGGTTCTAGGCCTCTGCTGCCCTTATTTTCCCCGGAGCCTCTAAGCAAGGCCTCTCGGGGAGAGGGGTGTTTGCAGGGACGTTAACTCTTGGTCTCCCGGCCTGGTGTTGGGTCCTGATTAGAACTTGTTTTACAGAATCCTGGTCACCAGTGGGCTTTGGTCTCCTGCTTTCCCAGGGACTCGGGGTCATGTGAGAGCTGTGAGTGTTACGGCCATGCTGTGTCTGCCAGGCTTCCTCTGGTCAACATTGTTTGTGCAGGGTCTTGTTCCAGATGCTCTGACAGGCCTTTGCCCTCCCTGGTTTCGTCTGACCTCGTGGAGCCGATGGCAGGACTGCTGTGGACTGGTCCACTGCACTAAGCCTTCTTCAAGCCCCAACCCCCTGGTGTCCGCCTGCTGCCTGATGCTCAGGGGAGGGAGTCTTCTGATTCCACAGCACACACCTGGTGGCGCACGTTGTCCTCAGGCTGCAGCTGCTGTAGCTGCGGCTTCTCCAGGCTGTGCTGGACAGTGATGGAGGGGGAGGGGCAGCTGGACACACCTGTGTCTTGGTGAGGTGCACGGGGTTGCCTGTGTGGTCACTCTTTCTGGCAGGGCATTCACCATTTCTCTGAACACAGAAGCCAGTGCCTTCAATGGTACCAACAGCAAGTAAGGTGCCCGGGCTCAGCATGTCTGTCCTGCATGGTTTACAGATGGGGCCAGCGTGGGATTCCTCCCTCCACGACCAGCATGAGGACCAGTTGGACAGAGGCCTCCTGGGGCCTGAGGTGTTGGAGCTAGAGCCACTCCAAGCTGTGCCTTCAGACCAGCACAGCCAAGGTGCGTCTGTCTCCTTGTCCTTGCCCTGCTGCAAGCTGGGCCTGCAGGGTGTCCTGTCGATGTTCACCATTCAGGATGGATTTCATGGCCACGTCTGCTGAAGCTGGACCATGCGCCTTGCACCTGGAAGGGCACCCCAAGCCAGTCCTGAGGCGCAGGTTGGATCTGGCAGGCTGGCCTGGGTGGGGGCCTGTGCTCCTGGCCCAGCCCGTTCTAGGTGGCTCTCTGCAGGCAGGAGCAGATCTGGCTGTGGCAGTACCCTGGGGCCACAGGTTGCTGGGTCGTAGTTACTGCTCCTCCTCAGGAGGGGACTTTCCTGGGACCCTGCTGTGCTCCTGTCAGACTGGCAGACCAAGCCCGCAGTGTGTCCAGGCAGAGCAAGGGGTGGTTGTGGGGTTATGGGGAGGTGGCAGGACAGGGAACCCTCTCATCTCAGAGGCGTGGTGATGGACCTGGACAGTGGCCACCGACAGGGATCCCAGGAAGGTGGGCCGCTGGTGAGAGACATGATAGTGGTGCCACTCTAGCCCCACCCTGCCCTGGGCACTGCAGTCTTCCTAGTAGAGGGGAAGAGGCCAGGGCCGAGGGGCCCCGTGAAGGAGTGGAAGGGTCAGGCTCCACACTGGGTGCTGTGGCAAGAGCCCAGCTTTTTTTTTTTTTTTTTTTATAATTTGTTTAAATTAGTTATGCATGGTAGTACAATGACTTTGATATATCATACATTTGAGTCAGATGGGATATAATTTCTCACTTTTCTGAGTGTACAGGTTGCAGAATCAAGAGCCCATCTTTTGGCTAAGAGCGTACTTGGGGCTGGAGGGGGAAAGTCTTGAGGAGCAAAGCCCCAAACACAGCCTCAGACACTCCCTCTGCCCTACTCTTGTCCTTCCTGCATCAGGGTGCCTCCGCAGCTGCCAGGGTGTCCTCTCCCAGGCATGGGTGGTGTTCCGTGTTTGCCCTGTGACATGTCTTGCTCTCACTCTGACTGCACCTGTGTTTCCCTCTTCTGTAGAGGGTGACCTGGGTCTGGCAGTGAGGAGGCAGTGTGCCCAGTGCTCACAGTCCCAGCCCTCTGGCCTCATGCCCTCAACCCCTGTCCTGTGTTGAGCCGTGGCAGGTTTTACACCCTTCCTGATCTGAAGGAGTATCTTGGGCAGGCAGGGTATGCCTGCAGTAGGGTATAGCTGTGCCCCCAGGGTGGGCATGGAGAAAACCACGCCCATCCTGAGTTAGCACCAGGACCTTTGCCTGGCCTGTGCACAGCCGGTGGCAATGAAGTGCACTTTTGCTGGCACTACCTCTGGGTGGGCCATGGTGCGTGACTGCTTCCTTCCCTCCTTGTTCCACAGAGACCGAACAGGTACATCACCAGTGTGTGCAGGATGTGACCTTGAAGGAGGACATGCAGGTTGCCGCCAGAGTTCTGGCTTTGGAAGCTGAGCACAAGGTCAGACTGTCTCTTCTACAGACTGAACTCAAGGAACAAATCGAACTCTTAAAAATAGAAAACAGAAACTTACAGGAGAAGTTGCAGCACGAGACCCGTCTGAAAGAGGATCTGGAGAGTGTGAGTAGTGGCCAACACAGGCTCATGGCCCATATGGGCATAGGAGGTCTTGGGGCTCAGAGTGTGGTGTCTGTGCATTGACCACAAGATCTTGAGATTGGCCCTTGCAGTGAAGTGCCAGCAGTGGTTTCTAAGATGGGGCTCATTATGGTAAGAGAGCACCACAGCCTGTGTCGGCACAGGTCTTGACTCCTTCAGAGACTGGTCGGTGTCCTCGGGCTACTGGGAGAGGGACCTGCCACTTCTGTCGTCCAGCTCGTGTCTTAAGTCTCGTTCCTTATCTCTAGGCTCTTCCTGGTGATGGTTGCAATGGTGCAGAGCCTGCATTCCCAGCCCCTTCCTAGCCACAGTTGAGTGTGGACAGCAACTGAGGGGCATTGTTACCAACCAGTGTAGGCCCAGGCCTTGCAGCCGTGCTTAAAGGCAATGAAAGTGAATGTGCAGAAACCCTCTATCTTTGCATCTGTGTATTGACTGAACTCTTCTCAGTCCATGCTTGTCACCAGATGTGACCACTTGTCTACTGTGCCCTCTGCTTCATCCCTTTGTTCGTCCCTGCAAGCATCTCTGTGGGTTTTCATCTTCATCAGAAGAGCTTGGAGGAAGCTGTTTCTGTTGTGAGTTTTCCTGGGCTGCTGTTTACATCGAGGCCCTGTAAGGATGTGGAGCAGGGTAGGGCTAAGGGCGACCTGTGGAAAGCCCCATGGGCGTAGAAGCTTTGACCGGGGACAGGCCTTCCTGAGCGCTTTTCCCAGGCCACTGCTGTCTCTGATCACCAGTCACCAGAAAAGGGAGGTGGGACTATCTGTCTCTCTTCCTCGTCTGTTGCTCTCTGAGTCGCGTGTGCTCGTGCTGGGAGTCTTCCTGGGACAGCAGCCCTGTGGTCGTCACGGCACTTGTCTTGGAACCGTGTCTGTAGATGCAGACTTGCTGACCTTGTGCGTTTCGAGTCCATCGTTTTGCCTTCTCTCCCAAGGCCCCTGGGCCTCCTGCAGACCTGTGCCGGCAGTGAGGGTCTGTGAGGCTGGAGCGGTGGTTGGCGTGGTGGGCTAGCCCCTTCGTCGCCTTCTACGTGTGTTCTTTTTGGTTTTTGTTCCTCTGCTCCTTTTTTCTCACTTTTGGAATTATTTGAGTATTTGCTGGATAGATCTTAACGTATCTGTTGGCTTTTGAGTTATAGTTCTCTGCATTGTTTCCCATGTTTGCTCAAGAGATGAGTTCACAGTAGAATCCATAGGAAACCATTTCACAGAAGCTGTAAGATTTCGTCATTGTGTAGATGTATCTTTCACCTCCTCTTTGTAGTACATTTTAGCAGTTCTGCATCCCCCTATGTTGTAAAATCCACCATACAACATGTAGGATTTACTCTGAAAAGTCATGTATTTGAGAGAAATGCATCTCCATCTTGGACTTTTATACCATTTCTGGAGCTCTTCATTTCCTCCCAAGGATCTGAGTTTATCTTCAGTTGTAGAATTTCCTTTAGCATTTCTTGCTATGCTTGCTGCAAAAGATTTATTTTATTTAAAAAGTTCTTTATTTTACGTTCATTCTTTAAGTTGTAGATGGACACAGTGCCTTTACTTTATTTACTTCTAATGTGGTGCTGAGGATTGAACCCAGTGCCTCACACGTGCCAGGCAAGTGCTCTACTACTGAGCCACAACCCTAGCCATTACCTTCATTCTTGAAGAATATTTTTTGCTACATAAAAATGTCTGGGATGACAGATTTTTTTGGTCCGATGTTGTTAGACTCTTTTCTGCTGGTCTCCATTGGTTGTGTTTTCTTTGCACCCTGGGTCATATGTTCCTGTGTGTTTGTGTATCAGCTAATTTGAGCTGTATCCTGGACATTGTGCATGTTGTGTGAAGACTCTGGGTTCCGCTAGGATCTGTTGAAGTCTTGTTTGCTTCAGCAGGCAAGTGTGGCCAAATTGGGCTCATTGTGTCCGTCTCCTCTGTGTTGGACCAAGCATGGTGTGCTCAGTTCTTTTGGCTTTAGCTGGCCTGTTTTGGAGTCAGCCTGTGCCCATGTCCATCAGGGCTCAGCCTGAGATTTGGGCAGTGGCTGGCTCTTCCTAAGAGCTTCCCTTCACTCTCCTGTTTTGGCACACACAGGTAAGGTGATGGGAGTTCCTGGGTGGGGTATCTTGGCTCCTGCTGCCAGCCTGAAGCCTTGGAAGGAAGACAGCCTGGTGCCCTTCCTTCCGCGTGTAGGCCCACTGCTTCCTCAGCTCTCTCCAGGCCTTGTGTGGTCACCAGCACTTGCTCAGTTTACAGTTGCTGTCCCTGGGAGGTTGATCTGATCGGAGCTGCTCAGCCATGGCCAGGACCAGGCCTAGACTTTATTTTTTATTATTGTTTTAGACTTTATAAAGTGAGAAGTTGAGGTCAGCCTTTTACACCTTATTTTGGTTTGGGTTTGTTTCTTGTTGATGACATTTAGTGCTTTATTGACCTGCTTTCTTCCATTTCAAATCTGGAATGTGTGCCTGTGCTCAGCTTTCTCGTTTATCTGCCTGCGTACAAAATCACTTCAGGGTCACCCGTTTAACTCACGGAAGATCAGGAATGTGGACCTCGTGACTGTCTGCTCGTCTCTGGGACCTCCCATCTTCCTGCTGTGGGAGTCTCTCTTGGGTCGTGGTGGAGGAGCCTCCAGCCCTGGCTCTGCTACAGTCATGTGTCCCTGGGTTAGCTTTTATTGAAGCCAGGGGACAGTGTTGAGTGAGCCCGTCTTGGGCCCCTGCCACTGGCATTGCTGTGCTGAGCATAACACCTGTGCTGGCAAAGTTCCCTCTTCAGAGATAGGTTTCAGTCATTGCTTCTGAAAAGTCTTTCCTTTAATTTTTTTCCTCTTAAATAAGATTATGCACTTAAATAAGATTATGCTTCTCTAGGTGAAACGTAGTTTGTTAGAAGACCACCAGGAAGAACTAAATAAAGCTGAGCAGAAGGTTCAGCTACTGAAACAAGAGTTCAGAAACAAAGAAGTGGAGTGGGAGCTTCTACGCGAGGACCTGAGGAGAGAAGCTGAGGAGAACTTGGCCTCAGTGTGCCGTGAGCTAAAAGAAAAGGCCGAGTCTGAGAAGCAGTCTGCTGTGAGTAGGTTTGAGCGTCGGGAAGCTGGGATGAGGCACCTGCAGGACCAGCAGGCCGCACAGATCCTGGTCCTGGAGAAGTCACTGGCGGAGCAGCAGGGCCGCCTGCGGCAGCTGGAACAGGCCCTTGCTGGGGACGAGGCTCTACCCTGCAATGGGTGCAGCCAGGACCCCCCGGTAGCTTCAGACGGGCAGCGTGGCACACTCCTCCTGGGGAAGGAAGAGTGTGCCCTTCAACTGATGCAGGCTCGGAACAGGTGGGTGACTCGGGCTGTTGGGTGGTATACAGCTGTCTCCAAGGTGCCAGGCAGGCTGAGGGAGGCTCTGGGAGGATGGAAGCCCAGTGGGTGCTCAGCCAGGTGGGAGGATGGGAGCGGGAGGGGGTGTAATGCCCAAGTCTCACTCTTAAAGCAGCAGGGCACCTTTGTGCCCCGTAACAGAGGTGTGGTGATGGGTGGTGTCCTCCCATGGAGGCTGCACTCCTTTTGTGACATTAGTGCACATGTACCTTTCGTGCCTCTCTTTTGTGTTTTGACATTTCAGCAGCAGCCAGGTGTGGTGGTGCATGTCTGTAATGGAAGGCGGAGGCAGGAGGATGTCAAGTACGAGGGCAAGACCCTGTCTTAAAACCATGTGTCAAGGGCTGGGGTGCAGCTTAGTGGTGGAGTGCCCCTGGGTGCAACACCCAATCCTAGAAAAAAACGACACAAAACAGCAGTAAACCTGTCCCACCCATAAGGCAGGCAGGTTACCCATATGACTGACTGGGTTTTACCTGTATAGTTTTTTTTTTTTTTTTTTTTAAATAAATATTTATTTTTTAGTTGGACACGATATCTTTATTTATTTATTTTTATGTGGTGCTGAGGATTGAGCCCAGGGCCTTGCATGTGCTAGGTGAGCATTTACTACTGCTGAGCCCCGGCCCTAGCCCTAGGTTTTTTTTTTTTTTTTTTTTTAAATTTTTAAAAAATTTTTTAGTTATACATGAACACAATATATTTATTTTGTATATTTATTTTTATGTGGTGCTGAGGATCGAACCCAGTGCCTCACATGCAAGAAGTAAGCTCTCTGCCACTGAGCCACAACCCCAGTCCTTACGTGTACGGTTTTAAATACTTTTTCTAAAACCTTCACTTGCCTAAAATTTTAGATAGGTTCAGAGCCCGCCTGGGTCCTTTCCTTTTGTGCACCTCAGTCCTTGCTCTGGTGGCCCCAGTGTCCTTGGTAAGGGGCCGTTGGGCCTGGTGCTGGCTCTGCCCAGCATGTCCCTCCTTCCTCGTCAGCTTTCTCATGCCACAGGTGTGCGAGAGTTATGCTTTAGGCCCCCAACTTGAGTTTAGCCCAGACCCGCCACATTGGGCTAACGACCAGCCCCACAGGACCTCTGTGTCTATGTTATGGAGGGAAGTCTGTGGAAGCCCCTGGACATTCATAGCGCCCAGGGGGCAGGGCCTGTCTTCCACTGAACATGGTGGAATGCACCGTGAGTGGAGCCGTGCCCACAGCGGAGCTGGGTGCTTCCCTAGCGCTTGTGGTTCCAGGTTCCTCCTGGCTCCTGATGAGATTCTGCTCCTCCTTAGAAGCTGGTTTCACTGCCCATCTGGCTTCTTACTGCTCTTTCTCAGGCGCTTTTGCTGCTTTGCGACCCTGTGAACATGCTTCCCTTTCGAGGGTCAGGTGGCCCAGGATGGGAGTTAGGGGCCTTGAAGAGTGACTGGGGTGTCTACCCTGCTTGGTCCTCAGAGATGTGTGTACAGTCTCCCTGTGGGTGCTGTGTCCTTCCTGCTGCCTGAGCCCTGGCGACTCCCCTGGCTCTCCCCTGAGGACAGTTAGAGGTCAGGGCCGAGGTTCTGAACAACCGAGGTCAAGTGGAAAATGTGGCTCAGGGCTTGCAGGGGGCCAGTGCAGCATGGTCATGGGCCCTGCCGCCCCCGCTCACCTGGGATGTTGCCTCAGGTTTTTGGAGGAGCGTAAAGAGATCATGGAGAAGTTTGCTGCGGACCAAGATGCTTTCCTGCGGGACGCTCAGGAGAAGCACGCCCGTGAGCTCCAGCTCCTGCAGCAGGGACACCAGCAGCAGCTTCTGGCCTTGAGGACAGAACTTGAGAGCAGGCACCAGGTGGAGCTGGCCGAGCTGGCGGCCACCCTGGAGAGGGAGCAGCAGGCGCTCCTCGAGGCTCGTGTGGCTGAGCTGCAGAGGGAACACACTGCTGAGCTCAGCGCTCTGGGAACGAGACACTCGGCAAGCCTGGGTGCTCTGGAATCCTGCTACATGTCTGGGGTTCAGGCCATTCAGGACCAGCACAGGCAGGCTCTGGAGGTTTTGCGTGCAGAGCTTGAGGAACAGCTGCAGAAAAAGGACTCTTCTCACCAAGCAGTTTTGACTCAGGAGTTGGAGAAACTTAAGCTAAAACATGAGAAGGAGCTTCAGTCTGCCAAGGACAGCCTGAGAATGGAAATGCGTGCCGAACACACAGAGCAGCTGAAAGCCCTGGCCATGGAGCCACAGGGTGCGCACCAGGTGAGGCCTGGCCCTCGGCCCTGCGCTCGTATTAAATGCTCTCGCCCCATTTCAAGAGCCATGCTGGTCCTTTAGTCAGGCACTTGGGTTCTGGTACAAAGGAGTTTGTAGGGAAGTCCCTTTGCCATAGACGTGCAGCCCTGACCCTGTGGTCAAGGGCGAGGACCTGTAACCTTCCTACTGCAGAGTTTTGCACTTCCTCTGCTCTCCTCAGCCCTGAATGGGCACGGCTGCTGTTTGTGCCTCAAGTGGCTCCTGGGATGCCAGGCCTTGGGCAGATTGCATGCCAGGGAAGTCTCCCTACTAGGGAGGGTGGGTGCACTTGGTTTTAGCATCCACAGGTCCAGGAGGATGGAGCTGGGCCTTCTCTGGGTTGAATTCAGAGAGCCGTCTGATGCCGTGGGATGTGCTTAGGCAGGTGCCTGCCCTTGGGAGCACTCTTCCACTCTGTCAAAGGCAGGTAGATGCTGGGCGGGTTCAGTGGTTCCTGGGCATGGATTTAAACCTGTAGGTCTTGGTCCGTTGACTTATGGATGTAGTGTTCTAGGAGACTATTCAGAAAGGAGAACCGTACCACTTGATTGGTGGCGGAATTTGGTGGTAGAAAGCTTGTGGAAAGTTAATTGCTCTGTGCACCTGGCAAGGCTGTGGGGGGTGTGCAGGGCCCTGGGTGGGTGTGCTGGGCACACCACCTGTGGACGGAGGAGGAGACCTTCTGGAGGAGGAGAGGGGAGTGGCGTTGGGCAAGCTGAGTGCTGAGGCTCTGCTCCTGGAGCACCACACCAGACTGCCCTGCAGCTGGGGGACACACATGCAGCCCTGGCTGAGGTGCAGCCACAGTGAGCAGAGCAGCTGCGCTAGGGGAGCAGACTGAGCAGGTGAGTGCCGCATGCAGCTCCCAGGGCCTCCCAGAGTCTCCACCAGAGCTCCACAGCCCCTGCTCGTGGGTGCTAGGGTGTCTGCTCCAGGGTCAGCTCTATTGGGAGCAGAGCCCATTGAGACGCACTGGAGCTGATGCCTCTGTGGGTGGGCTGCTAGCCTTATCCTTGCAGTCTCTGGAGGGCAGAGCCCTGGTGTGGGCCTGGAGGGCGGCAGGTGGCTCCTGGGTGTTGATATTCTGGCAGCTGGACACAAAAGGGGTTGATGGGACTGCTGACCTAGGCAAGTGTTGACCCAAGTCCGTGGGAGACATGGCCCTGGGGTGAATGGCCAGGGTGTTGGTGTCTGCTGGACTGGCTGACGGTGGTAGTGGTGCATGGAACCTGGGGGTGATGGGAAGGTCACGGTCTCTGTGTTGGTGCCATTTCTGTGAGGATGTCGAGGGTGGGGTGAGTGAGCTGCATAGAGTTGTGACTTTTGTCCACACAGCAGGATGGGGTTTTAGAAGTGTGCACCCAGCGTGGCGCCTTCAGGCTACATGTCCACATTAGTGTTTTGTCGGGTGCTGGGGTGGTTTTGTGGTGGAAGTCTGACCATGCAGTTGGAGCCTCTCTTGGACTTCGGAGGCAGCTATGGAAGGCCTGGCTGGGTCCCTGGGACCTGGGTGGCCCTGAGCCTCAGCTCCCTCTCATTTCAGATTTGCACTGTGCTCTTGAAGAGAAACCTGTGAGCAGGAACGAGATGTAGTGGGAATTTAGCAGCTTGTCAGGAAGGAGAGCCCTCAGGAGGAGGGGAGAAGAAAGCCCTGTGGGAGGCTGCTCTTTGCTTCTCCAGTTTTGTGAGGGAGGCCTGGAGGAGATTATTTGAGGGTCCTGCCCAAACACCACCTCTTGGCTCCAGACAGACAGCCTACATTAGAGGCGCTGAACCTCTACTGTGCATGCTTTCACCCACAAGTCACTGTGACACCCAGGACCGGCAGGGAAAGCACAGTTACATTGACATCGAGGAGCTTCACCAACAATCAGGGCAACACCTGTCACCCTAGCCTGGCTGACAGGTCCCAGTTGCAACTTGTTTCACAGAATTGTGTGGTTGATGTGAATCACACAGCATTCCTGGGGACTTGGGGTCTTGTGACAGTGTGGGTGTTGTGGTCCTGGGATGCCTTAGGCCTCAGTCTGGTCAGCATAGGACACTCCAGCAGTTTTGCCTTTTTGAACAAGTGTACTCTCGCTGCTTGGGTCTTGCTGAGTCCTCTGTCCCTCTCCCATTGCATGGGGAAGAGTTGGTAGAGTTGAGGCCAGGAAGGGGCCCTGAAGTGGCTGTCCTGTCAGACCCTGCAGTGCCACTGAGGCAGGGCTTTTGGTCAACTGGTTTGTTTTAAAGTATTTTCTTTTTCCTTTTTTGAGAAAAAGGAAAAAGAAGTCTTACTGTATTGCTAGCAGAGGAGAAACGCGGACAGGGGGCTTCTGTCCCAGAGGCTGGGATTCTTCCCATCAGGGGGAATAGGGGGCTTTTGAGAGGTGAATCTGTGCAGGAAGCAGACCTATCAAGAGTCCAAACAGTCCTTGGGCCCGGAGGAGATCGAACTCCAGATCAGGAAACATTTACAAAAGCAGAGAGTAATGAGGGAGAGAGATACTCTTCTCACAGGCCTCAGTGAATCTCTAGCCTGTGTCTGAAGCCTCCACAGGGGTACTTACACTTCAAAGGGAGTTGTCAGACTCCTAGGGGTAGTTATGTACAATCCTAAATTAATCTTTGGTTAATTAGGTTTCCTGCAGAAGGGCTGACAGATGGGGTGGGGAACTAACCCTTTCCCCAGGCACCAGTTTTTCTCAAGGATGTTCTTATGACTTTATTTTACAACTAGATCTGGATCTGCCATCACAGATCAAAGGCTACATTCCACTTGTTGTTCTTTCAGGGTTGTAATTCACTTGTTAACTTGGGATAGAGTTGTCTGACATCTTCTGGTACCATCCCCCAAATGTAGGTGACTTTGTTCGTAGGGCGGGGGCATGCTCAGGGACGGTAACTTTGCCTAGGATGGGAGAAAAGGTGACCCTGTTTTCTTGGAGATTAGGGAGGAGAGGGTGAGAGGAAGAGAAAGAAACGGGTCCATTTAAAAAATAAGCTGCAGTGGCAGAGCAGCAAGGGCTCATTCAAAGCCCAAAGTGGACACTGTTGCATTTCTCCACTGTCAGTTTCTACATTCCTTTTCTATGGGGAAAAGGGGCCATGCCATCTCCAAGCTGCTTCCTGCTGAGAGAGGGCGAAGTTGGGGGAAGTGACCAAAAGTCCTTGTTCTTTTTCAGGTGGGATGTGGACAGTTAAGAGTATTCAGCATCAGAGCAGTCCAGAAGTCCATGTTGGCAGTTGGTGGGTGACTGGACAAGGGCAGGGATCATGCAGATGGCCAAGGGTGTCACCGTGACTTTACCGAGTTTGTTTTCCTTTTTCTCAAAATGGACCATGATGCAGCAACCTGAACCATTCGTGGAGAGAAGGTGGATTTCTCAAAGCTTGGGCAGGTGCTGGGAGATTCCTCAGTCCCTCTCTTTATTCACAGGAACAGCTCCTCTGCTTTGACCCCAGGCAGACTCGCCCGTCTCCTAACTCTCCTGCAGTTGGCTCTCAGGTCTCCTTGCCTCCTCAGCGTGGATCTGGGGTTGCTTGAAGAGCCAAATCTGCCCAAGAAAGCTGGAGCGGGGGCTGTTCTTGGGTCCCATCTGGGATGGCAAATTTGCTACCAAAAGTTTGGTCCTTTTCCCTGATATGCCAATCCAATAATGACATGGTTTTGAGAAAAAGGGAAAAGGTTTTTTTGCTTTGCTAGCAAAGGAGAAGTACAGGGACTTCTGAGGCTTTGATTCTCTGAAGTATTTTCTGCTGCTGGTGTCAGACTGCTTGCTACCTGACACCTCTGCATCTCTGCAGGAAAGTGCCCACCAGTAGGTCTCCCCTGTGTGGGTGCTGGGCACCCCAGCCTCAGGTCCCCACATGCCTGCTGAGCTGCTGATGGTACCCAGTCTGCGCACATTCTACCCTGCAGGCTGCAGAAGTCCCTGAAGTCAACCAAGGACCTGGCTCGCCTGCCCGCGGATCCTCATTCCTGGATCTTCCTGCGTCCAGGCCGTCCTGGGGTGGGAGGAGAAGAGCCGAGCACTGGCTCCTGAATGACTGTTCACTTCAGGTGAAGCATGTGCAGAGACAAGGGCTTGGATGAAACACGTTCCACAGGCCTTTGGAAAATAAGACTCTAATATCTCATTTCTAACCATAAAATAAGGCCCTCCACTTTGCCCAGGTTTGCTGGATCAATAGTCGATACCTGCTGTTCTTACTTGGGGGTGCCATCTGGACTGATTTCTAGAATTAGTGTTTAACTGTTTGTTCACGTGGATGTTCCCTAAATGGGCACTGGAGATCACAAAGATAAACGGAAGTGTGACAGTGAGATTTATTTTCTGTGTTTAAAAGTCCTGGAGTCTGGTCTGCGTATTCCCCTTGAGATGCAGCCCTGAGGAATGGTCTCAGAGGGGCCAGGTGGTCACCAGGAAGACAAAGACACCTGACCCAGGTGGCACTGGTACACCTGAGGAGGCTGGGTGCGTGTCCTGGAGGCTGGCGGTTGCCCGTACCTTGGTTTGTGAGTCGGGATTGTTAGGCGCTGCCCCTCTCTCCTGAGGGGCCACCTTGAGCTGCAGACGGTGGAGGGTGCGCAGCACGTCCTTCTGCAGGACTTGGGTCCTGCTGTCTGCGCAGCCCTCTAGTCCTGGACACGCAGCTTCTTCCCGGCTTACCTGTGAAGCATCCAGGTATTGCCAACCGTCCTAGCTTGTGACCTAATGCTGGGTTCACAAAAACTGACTACTCCAGTAACTCAAGAAAACTACAAAGAAAGCATGCAGCCACACAGAAATACCTTTTTCAGTAATTCAGAGACGACTCTGTGAACTCAGGTGTCTGTGGAAAGGGAGAGAGCGAGCCACTGGAATTCTTTATTCTTATATAGGGAACCCACAAGAGGAGGTTTCATGGAACATTCTATACCAAAAAGGGTAAAGGGGTAGGGTTACAAGGGAACAGGTGAGTGTAGCTCAGCCCCTCTGGGTGCCGCCTACTCCTAGGGCCACACCTTGTTGTCCAAGCGAGGGAAAAGACTGAGTCACGAGTGACGTGCCAGACTACATGGATCTTTCAGATCGCCAGGTGCATCAGGACTTACGGTGTGTGCGTTTGGAGTGGCTCCCCACACCCAGGAGCTGTATGCCTTTCCACACTGGGTGTGGCCTCTGTTCCCGGCTCAGCACCTCTGCTCCCTGGCGAGGTGCGCAGTGCTCAGGACCACCACCGAGCACTCTCCCCATCTTGGGGCCATTTTCTTATCCCGGGGGATGTGCGTGACAGACACACACCTCTTATGTGATCGAAGGTGTCTGGATCTCACAGGCAGAAGCAGCTGGGCTATGGGGAAGTGAGTATGCGGAAATCAAATGATTTGATGACCCCTCGTCCTGCCACCTAGCGGGTGCACACCAGTTCTGGTGCCTCAGTGCCAGTGAGGACTTCAGCCTGCTCTATCTGAGACGCCAACAGGGCCTTTGTGGCGTGAGTCCTGATGAGCCCCTGCCTCTTCCTGCTGTGCTCATGGGATCGGGATCCACATGGCCTTGTGTGAGCTGCGTCTTGAAGTTCTTGCCTGTGGCAGTGATTGGGGACTCTGTTCTCTACCCTGTGGGTGGGTCTGCAGGTGAGGTCAGACCTGCCAGGTGCGTGGGACACTTCCTCTGGTGTCCCTCCAGTTCTGCCCTCAGCCATTATAGGAACCAGACAGGGTGCTCCCTGGCATGCCAGGGCCATTGTCCCAAAATAGCAGGGACATGCTGTTCTTGCCATGTGGCCATGCTCTGCCCAGGCCACAAATAATCTTGCACCTGTCTGAGGAGCAGAGTTGTTTATCAGCAGTCTCGCCGGGCCTGTGTGTGTGAGGCGGTTGATGACTTAAAGTGACTGCCACTCAGAGTGTGTTTGAGAACAGCGCTTTTAAAAACGTAAGCTCTTTTTTTTTTTTTTTTTGCTGGAAATTGTGTCCTGTGGAAAAGCCTCTGCTGGTGACAGCAAGAGGTCTAAGTGCAGAAGGGAGTTGCGAGTGCCAGTGGCCACTGTGGGCAGCTGCTGCTCTTGGGCCACAGCCAGGTCTGCTCATAAGTCAGTCTTGCAAGTGTGGAGAGAAGCCATGGCCAGCCGTGGTGTGGATCCAAGGTCTTCCTGCACTCTTGGCCAGCTCCCCACCCTAGCTCCACTCCAGGTGCATCCGCCTGGCTCTTGAATGACTCAGATACATGTGTCTTCTGTGATTATGTGGAGTTTCAGAAAAACCTGAAAATGACTTTTTAAAAACACACCTTCTCATTATTGGCTGACCCTTTAGGACAGGTGAGTTGAAGTAACGATCCAGGCTGGAGATGGAAATGCAGTCTGTGGAGGGGCTGCTGGGGCGGGGCCTCTCCTGAAGGGCAGTGCCACCTGGGCCGCATGTCTGTCCTGCTATGGGGCTGGCCCAGGCAGGGGTCTTGCTGGGAGGAATAGCCTGATGTCTGAAGGAGGCCAGTTTGCCTGCCAGTGTGGGAGCTCTCTGCCTTGCCACCGGTCTATCTGTGTGTCTAACTGCTTAAGCCTCCCGGGGACAGGGCAGGCAATAAAGTGCCCAGTCTGACCTCCAGTAGAAGGCCTGGGTTCAGCATTACCTTCTGTGCTGCAGGCCCTGAGGCTGGCCTTTCCCGCTGGGCTCCTCTGGAGTCCCCTCTGCACCCTGCCCACGGTCAGTGACACTGAAGCCCAGACCGTCTGTGGGATGGAGTTTGAGGCTCTTGGGGCCTTGGGGGGTTGGTACCGTGGACCATACTTCAGCCTCCCAAGGCAACCTTGCTCAGGTCTGCTTTTACACATTTGGCATGGACACAAGATTTTCCCGTGAAAAAAGTGTTTTATGCCTCAGAAGCACTTTCAGAGAAGCACCGAGTTCAGCCCCAGCTGGTGGAGGACGCTGAGGACACGCTTAAAGCCTGGCCCCTCACATGAGAGCCTGTCCCTGCTCAGCTCCTGATGGCAAACTCCACGTGCACCCCAGGGTGGCCTTTTCCTGCCAGGGTCCTCCAAAAGGAATGGGGATGTTTTAGGTGGGTTCTTGTCAGGGTGGAAAGGGAGCATGCCTGTGGGCCTCAGGTGGGTTGTGCCTGAGCCCCCCCACCGCTGGGGGACACACGTGGCACAGCTGTCAGCCTTGCCTCAGGCAGCTGCAGCTCCCTCCTGGTTGGCGAGAGAGGGGTTGGGGAGAACAGGCTGACTGGGAAGGCTTGCACCTGCCACAGCCCAAACTGCTTGCAGAGATGTGATCAGAACCATTTGAAGAAAGAATGATTATGAAGTGATGCCTGTTAGTCAGAAGTGACGTCTAGAACTTGCCCTGGGAGCCTGCGTTCTGATGATTGCAACTAGGTGGAGAGCCCGGGCTCCCTTGGCACCGGCAGTCCCAGGCAGGCCCCCGAGGCTCTTCACAGCCTGCCCTGGGCTTCCCACGCTGGAGACCTAGACCCAGGGGTTTCTGGTGGTGATGACCTAGGTGCTGATGGGAACCGCCCACGCACCACCTTGAGAAAGAGAGCAGGATACCCGGGGCCTCCCTCTCCAGCCCTCCAGTCCTCCAGGGCACACAGCTGCCCTCAACCACTGCAGACAGAGGAGAAAATCTCATTCTCAGTTTTCACATACAATGTTAAAACAGTTTCATTCTCTCATACGGGGAGCTTTTCTAGGTCATTTTTGCCAGGCGCTTACAGCTCAACGTTGCTGCTTAGCTGAGTTTTCTGCTGAGAAGGGGCTGTCACCACTGAGTCTTGCTTGCTGCTTTGGCAGGGCAGCAGCCATGGGGACTTCTCTTTGGGAGGAGCCTGCCCTGGCACCAGGAGGACACTAATTATCTGGTACTGTCAGTTTTCATTGCAGGCATGTTGTGTATTTGAGATAAAATTTATAAACCGTCAAATCCACTCTCGCTCCTCAACCACAGTTCAGGGTTTAGTGCATCCCCACTTGAGCACTGTCTTGGTTCTGGAACACTTCACTCCCTAAGCAGACCCTTACCTGCTTCTGGGGTCTTTCATCCTGCCTTCTTTTCATTCTGATTTTCCTGAGGTTTTTAAAGCATTTGAGTGCTTGCCCTGGGCATTCCAGGAGCACCTTCCCAGAGCAGTCTTGGTTCACGTGCTCCTGCTCTCTCCTCCCTCCTTTGGGCCAGCACTGTTGACCAAGGTTTGTCTTCACACAGTTTAGGCTGATGGATGCTTCTGACTAGAATCGGAGGCAAGAGTGAACCCTGAGCAAGACTGCATGTGTTTTGCTTTGTGTGCTCAACCCCCGTCGTCACCTTCACTTCTGCCCAGTGTCTTCTTGTAGGTTCCATTTCAGTTACTTGAAGGGTTCTGGTAGGGCAGTCTGCCAGTAGGGATTCGCTGCTGCTGCTGCTGCTGCTGCTGTTTGGCAGAGGCATAGGTTCTTTTTCATTTGTGGAAGGTGGTTTCTTGGATATAAAATTTCTGCACACATTGAATGCAGCAGTGGTTTCTGATGGGGGTTCCACTCTAATCTGTGGGACCCAAGGAGGGGCATGTCAGCCTCCTGCTGCACTCAGGCTCCTCTGGGAGCTCCCGTGGCAGTCACCTGGCTTGACCTGTGTTGTGCTCAGGCATTGCTCAGGGAGATCCCCCTTACCATCATATCTGCAATCCCCGTCCCTCTTCCCGAGTTCATGACAGCTGTCTGCCCTCCCCACCTCTGTGCTCTCTGGGGACTCTGACATTCCTCCTGGGCTGTGTGAAGGTGCCCTCGGGCCTGTGAGCTGTGGGCCATGCCCTTCAGTCCTCAGTGTTTCTGTTCCCTGGCGGGTGGTGTCAGCTGACCTGACTTCAGTGGGCTGACCTCTGCCTGCTCAGATCTCCTGCAGGACTCCCTTGTGAACCCTGTTCAGTGATCATACTTTCCGTCTCCAGCCCAGGATGTCTCTGGAGCTCTTTGCCCTCACCTGTTACTGAGGGGCTTGTGTGCAGGTGGGGTGTGGCCTCATTCACCACCTACCTGGTGTTCCTTCCTAGGTGGGTGGAGCTGCCACTGGAGGGGACTGCCTGCGCCTTCCCAGGCCCTGCTTTGGGGGGCTCTGTCCTCAAGGATTTACGTTTGCATTTTTGGTCAGCTTCTTTTTTAAAAAAATATTGATTTAGTTGTGGATAGACCTTTATTTTATTTACTTATTTATTTGTGTGTGGTGCTGAGAATTGAACCCAGTGCCTCACACATGCCAGGCAAGTGCACTCCCATTGAGCCCCAGCCCCAGCCCTTGGTCGGCTTCTCGATAATGCCACCTGGAGCCGATCTTGGCAGTTGCTGCCGAGGGCTCTGGGCCTGTGGAGCATGAGCCTGGGCTGGGAGACCAGCCCTGGGCGGGTGCAGTGGCCCCTGCAGGCTCCACATGCTTCAGTCTGTCCCGTCCCCTTGCACCCTGGGGCACTGGTTCTCAAGTGTCCTCAGAGATGCAGAGGACGGTTGGGAGAGCTCAGACACCCTGGCGCCCATTCCTCTGGTGGTGGCTTGGTCTTCATGTCTTAGTGACGCTCTTTGGATCGTTGCCGACCTCTCCGAGTCCCCTCAGTTCTGAGTAAGGTGACTCCACAGTGTTCGGGCCTTCTAGAAGCACTTCTTATATGGTTTTTCTTTTTTTTTTTTTTTAAAAAAGAGATTGTTTCATTACTATGTTAATTCATCTAAGTGAACTTTAAAAACATTTTTCACTTAGGAAAAAGGAGTTGTATACCTTTTGAAGCTGAAGGAACCCTGGTGTCTAACTGTCTAGTATTGTCATAACCATGACCCCTTGGTGCTGGATGATTTCCTGATATGACCATCTCAGATGATTCCGGCCACTAGCACACGGGGGCTGTAGCTGCATCCCAGGACAGGACTCTGTCCTCCTGGGTTGTGATTCGAGGACTTCATGTGAGCCTGTGCCTGCATGGGTGGCAGGTGTGGTGTCACTGTCTTGTGGGGAGAGGGGCTCAGGAGATGCTCCCTGAATGTGCTGGAATCCGGTGAGCTGCAGAGAAGTGGGTGCTCCTTTCCCAGGAAGAGCCGTCTGTGGTCGACACACTGACGTTGGTGTTAATGTCCTTCACACAGGCTGCATTGGAGAGTGAGCAGGAGCCTGCTGCGTGTGAACAGGAGAGTGAGCAGGCGCGGTCTCTCTGCCAAAGGAGGAGCAAGCCTCTGCAGCCCCAGGAGGACAGCCAGGTTCAGCAGGTGTGTGGTGGAGTGGGGGTGGAATGTGTCACACGGAACCGTCATCTTAGCCACTGGAGGGGTACCGCTCAGTGGCAGGGAGCGCTTTCTGCATGAGCAGCTTCACCTCCAGCCCCGCATGACCCTTCACCTCACACACCTGGATTATGCCCTCCATGCGAGGACTCACGTCCCCCCACTGCCTAACACCCCCCGCTCTTCTTCCCATCTGGGATCTGGTTGCTCGTGGACTTCACGTTCGTGGACTCCTGCAGGGCTGGTCCTTGGGTGACTGGAGCCTTCGACTCACACAGCCCCTTGGGTCCTCTGAGCGGTGTCTCTGTGTGCAGCTTCATTCCTTCTTGGCGTGGGTGGCAGGCCGTTGCCCTGTCTCCTGTGGTCACGCGTGATGCTGCTGAGAACGCTGACCCAGCCTGCGGGTCTTCTGGGCGGACAGAGGAGGGGTTGCTGGGTCCCGCGTGGCACTGTGTTTAGCCATTGCCCAAGGGTTCTGTCCCTCCAGCCCTTACCCGGTTATCTTGTGCTTTGCTGGTGGCAGCCATTGATGATGGCTGTGACGCAGTGGCTCGCTGTGGTTTTCCCTAGTGGTGTGATGCTGAGCGTCTTTTCCTGTCCTTAGTGTCCTTTTGTCTCTTCTTTGGAGAAAGGCCTGTTAGTTCCTCTGCCTGTTGTGAGTCAGGAGGTGGGTTCTTGCTGCTGTGTTGGAAGGTGTGGCAGTTTCCCCGCTGTGTGGCCACAGCCCCTGCTGGCCTCTCACTCCACCTCTTCCCTGGCTTTGCTGCAGTGCAGGGCGCCAGGCTTGACCTCACAGGAACTGGAGGTGAGTGTGCTAGTGCGTGCGTGCCAGGTACTGTCCTGGGGATGCCAGTGTTCTCGCTTCTGAATCCTCAGGGCTCTGGGGCCTGGGGAAGCACCTTCCCGACTTCCAGATCCTGTGGTTGCTGAGAAGCAGCTCATCTGACTGCAAACATTGGCAGAAGGTTTCTGTGGGATCGTGGTGGTGGTCAGTCAGCAGCAACAGTCCAAGGGACCTCTTCCCAGGTCAGAGGCCCCTCTTGTGTGGAAGCCAGTGGCCTTGTTCAGGGCCACTGGTGGGGGCAAGGGGTAGCAGTACCAGTGAGGCTGTGGCGGGTAATTTCATCCGAGCCCCTGGACTCTGAGGAACGGAGGCCTTCCAGAGTACGTCTGAGACCTCTTCCTAAAGGAGCTGGCGTTGTTTCTTCCTCCTTCCCCACCCCTCTCCCTCTCCCTCCCACCCTCTCTCAAACTCTCCCCCTCTCCAGGGATTCAGCCAAGGGTGCTTAACCACATCCTCAGCCCCTTTAAAAAACTTTTTACTTTGAGACAGGGTCTTGCTCAGTTGCTTAGGGCCTTGCTAAGTTGTTGAAGCTGGCTTTGAACTTGATCCTCCTACCTTAGCCTCCTGAGTTGCTGGGATTACAGGTGGGCACCACCACACCCAGCTGGGAGCAGGCATTTCTGCTATGACCCATGTATACATCCCTGAAAAGCTACTTATTCTGTTAAAAAAAAAAATACAGCTCATGGATAAGTGGGGTTAGAAGTTTTATTAGTCAAGATCCATGCAGTTTTATGACCCAGTTAGCGACAAAAATAATTGTAACAACAACAACAAAAAGAATTAGCTGGGCTGGGGTTGTGGCTCAGTGGTAGAGCGCTTGCCTACCACGTACAAGGCACTGGGTTTGATCCTAAGTACCACATAAAAATAAAATAAATGAAACAAAGGTATTGTGTCCAATTACAACTAAAAAACATTTTTTTTTTTTTTTCTAAGTAGTAGCCCAGTTAACCAGCTACCTAGGAGGCTGAGGCAGGCAGGAAGATCATAGGTTTGAGGCCAAGATCCTGTCTCAAAATTAGCACACACACACACACACACAACTATAAGGGGCTGGGATGTAGTTCAGTGGAGGAACACCCTGGGTCCAAAACCCCAGTACCAGAAATACACAGATAGCCAAAGTTAAATTCTAAATTTAGAAAGAAATTGTAAAGTTGACGCCATGGTCAGCCCTTAACCAGTGGGCGCTGCGGGTGGGAGGGGATGGGCGGTGCCAGCACCTGGAGATGGTCAGGAGCCCTGCGGTGAGTGGCACAGGCAGGGGCACGCGGCCGTGGTTCCCTGTCGGCACAGGCTGTGGTGTGCCAGGAAGCCTGTCTGCAGTTGCTCCTCAGGCAGACCAGACACTGAACATATTGTTTGTATTGCAAAATGATCCTGTAAGCATTTAAAACACATAGTGAATGTCCTGGTGTCCTGGCTCTTGGGCTCTGCTGCCCACCGTGGCCCTCTCTGAGCTCAGGCCCTTTCCCTCTAGCAGAACTGCTGTGCTGGCATCCTGCCACTCCTGTCTCATTCTGCCTGCTGTGGTCTTCATACAAGGGTGTCTGTGATCGCCTCTTCCGGGCACAGACCATGGCGTGCGTGAGGCTGCACCGCTGTCCTTTCCCAGTGGCCCCTGGTACCCATGCAGTGCCCTGTGCCCCTTCTCTCCCAGTAGCCTCTCGTTCCTGTGTGACATGTGCCCACTTCCCCTTCTCTCCCTAGCGGCCCCTTGCCCCACGCGATGCCCTGTGTGCTTTGGCCCTCCTGCTTTCTAGCTGGGCTTTTCCTGCATGCCCCTGGAGCTCCTCTAGGGGTGCACTGTGGGTCTGGTGTTGGTGCTCCTCCTTTGGTTAGGTCATGAGCTCTGTTGTGAGGTGGCTCCCAGCTTGTCTCCCCTAGCTGCCCGTACCTGCCCCTCACCTGTGGGGCCTGCTTGCCACTCCCAGCTCATGGCTGTGTGGTGGTGTGTTGGGGGTCTGAATGTGTGCCCCCTTGTGTGCTAATAGGATTGTGCACCTGTCAACGTGTTTATGCCCGTTGTGTTTCATCTCTGTGAAATACTGGCCTGTGTCTTTTGTTTTTTGGTCTGTTTTTTGCAGACTTATGGCAGTTCTTCATATAGTCTGGATTTTTTCTGATGTGTTTTTCTCTTCTTGGACGTTTTATGAGTGTGGTTTGATTGATGGATTTGGTTCCATTCCTTTCCCTCTATCCTTGCTTGGGTGCCTTCCCCTGCTTCCCACAGTCATTCTCCAAGCTCAACTCACAATCAGTCATGGCCAGCTCTCCCTGCGTGGAGGGCGTGAGGAGGGCTGGCGCTGCCCTGTTAGGTGAGTCCCTGGGGTTTTGACCCCTCACTGCCGTGTCCAGTCAGGGCTTGGAGATGCACAGGAAGTGGGCCTTCACGCTGCCAAGAGGGGTTTCAGAACAGCCTGTCGTTGCTGACTCAGCCCCGGGTTCCTTTTGCAGATCTGGCTCGTGGTGCTGGGTTTGCATGCAGGTTCTGGAGCTGGCACTGCGGTTGCGCACACAGGCTGGTGGTGCTGGGTGGAGTGGCACTGGCCTTTCGCTGGGTGAGGAGTTCATGTCCTCTGGGGCAGTGTCTATGCAGGTGTCTTTCTGGGTTAAAGAAGGCTCCTTCTGTTCTTGGTTTGTGATGGATTTTTTTTTTAAACCGTGAGTAGGTATTAAATTTATTTGCTTGTGCATTTGGCACTGCATTTCTTCATTCAGTCTGGGCATGTGTGAGCTACAATAATTGGTCCTAACATTGTGTAGAAACCAACCTGAGTCTTTGTGATGAGCTGAGCTGGAGCATGATTTTCATGGACCCCACTGGATTCTATTTTCTAGTATTCTTTTTTTTTTTTTTTAAATAAAAAAACCCTTTATTTATTTTTTTAGGTGTTGATAGACCTTTATTTAGTTATTTATATGTGGTGCTGAGAATCGAACTAGTGCCTCACATATGCCAGACAAGTGCACAGCCGCTGAGCCACAATCCCAGTCCCTTCTAGTATTCTTTTTTTATGCTTTTGCACCTGTAGCTTTTATTCTGCTTGACCTATAGTTCCCTTTTCTTTTATGGTACAGATTCATAAAATGAGTGACAAGTATTTTCCACCCCTCTCTTTTTTTTCTGGAAGGATTTGGGCAAAATTAGAATGGCTTGAAATAAGTATTTTCTTAAAATCCATCTGAAAGTTAATCTCTCGGGAAGACTTTAAAGGACTCATTTCCTGTCTGCATTTTAGTAGGGTTGTTTTTATTTTCTGTCTTTTAACGTGGCTGTGTTGAGATGCTCACCTGCACTGCTTTTTTTGGTCAATGAACTCGAAGACTGTTACCCCCACCTGCGGGCAGGATGGGATCAGCAAGTGGACATTAGCTCTTTGTGTGGCCACTGGTAGGACTGACCTTGCCTAGGAGCTCCCTGGCCTATAGCTAGCTGTCCACCGTCTACCATCCACTGTCACACACCAGTGGCTGGGCGTATAGCCCTGTCTTGAGCCACCTGGGACACAGTTCCCTGTGCTGATAGCATTTGGATACATTGCTCATCTTCTGTCTTTGGTCATTGTTTGACACCTTGAAACTTGAAATTCCCTGTTTGGGGGCTGGGGATGTGGCTCAAGCAGTAGCGTGCTCGCCAGGCATGCGTGCGGCCCGGGTTCGATCCTCAGCACCACATACAAACAAAGATGTTGTGTCCGCCGAAAGCTGAAAAATAAATATTAAAAATTCTCTCTCTCTCTCTTTCTCTCTCTCTCTCTCTCTCTCTCTCACTCTCTTTTAAAAAAAAAAAAAAGAAAGAAATTCCCTGTTTGGTTTTCCCAGATGCCTGTGTCTTTGTTTTGGTCTCTTCAGTGGTTTTCTAGAAGTTTTATTTTTTGTTTCTCCTCCACTGCACTGTGTATCCCTGCAATGAGGAACGCTGGCCTGTTTTCAGTTTCTGATGTTATTGTGGGCCTCCTCTGACCTCCCTGCCCAGGCTCGGTGACCCCATGGCTGCTCACCCTCAGGGTGGAAATGTGGTGCCAGTTTTGAGCTGTCATGGTGCATGACTTCTCTCCTGGTGGCCACTTGCTTTTGGCTCCTCCCCTCTGTTCCTGAGCTGGAAGCTGCTGGCCCCACACTGTTCTGTACCTGCCCTGTGGGTGGATGGCCACCTGGGCTGTCCACAGCGAAAGCATGTGCATGGCTTCTGGCCTGGCATTTCTGCCCCGGGCAAGGCAGCGCTCTGTGGCACTTTCCTCTCCTGTGTGGCCGGTGCCGGTGTGCACCTCAGTGGGTTAGTCCCGGCAAGTCTCTGTCACTGGCAGTGGGCACAAGGCGGAGACCCGTGGATTGAGGGCTCCAGCTGGTGTGTTTATCTTCATCTTTTCTAAGTGACACAGAAAAGTGGCTGAGTTCTCTGGCCAGTGCTTGGGGCAGCCCCAGGGAGTCCGAGAGAGCTGGTGCCAACCCCGCTCCTGGCCCCTTCTGCTGAGCTGCTGAGGTTTTGAGGTTTGTTGTCTGCTTTTTTAACAGGTATAAGAAGAATTTTTGTCTGCTTGGCAACTAATTTTTTATTGTGAATGACCAGATGCAGGGATTTTGAGTTATATTTGTGAGGTGAATTTGACAAATCTGTCCCTTCCTTCCCCTGGTGGCAGTGCAGATTGGGGTTACTTATATATTCTTTTTTTGTAATTGGTGGATAATGGAAGGAACGAATCAGTGTCACTAATTTTCCTCTCTGATCACCATCATTCACCTTCAGAGTTTTTTTTCACACGGAGCCTAGGAAGTGAGGATGGGACTTTCTTGCAGACGCTGTTCTGACGAAATCGCCTCACTGAGGTCTGGCAACTTCTCTCTGCAGCTGAAAGGCCAAGTCCTGTCCTTAACCCAGGAGGTGGAGGAGTGCCGGGCTGAGCTTGAGAGGCTACGGCAGAGGCGTGAGAGGGAGAACCAAGAGGGCGCCACCCTTGTCTCCATGCTCAGGGCCGATGTGGACCTGTCTCAGAGCGAAAGGTCAGCATGCTCCTCGACCCACCTCCTGTTGGGGTGCCTGGCCATTGTGACTGCCTCCCTAGCCCACTGTGCTCCTTGGGCTGCTGTGCAGGTGGGGCCTGGTGGGCGGAAACCCTGGCCACACCCTCCTTCACACACTAAGAGTACTTGGGAGCACGCAGATGCCTGCATACCTGCCGCCTTGCTTTGTCATATCTTCATGTTTAATATCACAAAAAACCATGAAGCCTGGCACAGTGGTGCACGCCTGTAATCCCAGTGGCTCGGGAAGCTGAGGCAGGAGGATCACAAATTCAAAGCCAGTCTCAGCAATTTAGCAAGGCCCTAAGCAACTTAGTAAGACCCTATCTCTAAATAAAAAACAAAAGGGCCTGGAGATGTGACTCAGTGGGTAAGCACCCCTGGGTTCAATCTCTGGTACCAAAAAACAAAACAAAAACCCATGAAGACTCATGATCTCACTTCCTCCCACCCAGAATCAGTTCCCTGCCCTGACAGCAGGCAAGTCTTCCACATGTTCTCTCCGAGTGCATAGGCTGTGTGTCAAGGCACCTGCACACTGGACGCTGGCTGGCCTGCAGGCTGGCTAGTGGCCTCCTCAGACTGGGTGCAACTCTGCTTGACTGTGCTCTGCCCTCAGGGGAGCACTCCGTGATGCCCTGAGGAGGCTGCTGGGTGTGTTTGGAGAGACGCTGAAGGCCGCTGTTGCCCTGAAGAGCCGGATTGATGAGCGCCTGGGGCTCTTCCTGGACCATGCAGAGGCAGGCCAAGCCCCATCAGCAGGTGCCAGCACTGGGTGGCTCACCTAGGGGTCTGGGGCCTTGGGGGAGGAGCTGCTATGCCAGGATGCTCTTATTCCTTGCCAGTGCCCCCTCTTAGGGAGGCGAGGTGGGACAGGCCAGGACAGAGCTGCCTGCTTCCTGTGGCGGTCGCTGTTTCACTTAGGAGCTGGGTCCACGTTCTCTGTGTGCACGCGCTGGTTCTGGGGGCTGTGGTGGATGGTTTGCTCACTGGGTGGTGTGTATAGGTGTTTGAGTTTGCTCATCTTGTAGCTCCGCCCCTGGAGGAGATGTGGTCAGATGCAGCCCTGCTAGAGTTGGACAGAGCTTTGCCTGAGGGTGCAGAGATGTCTTCGGTGGCTGAGATCAGCAGTCATGTGTGTGAGAGCTTTTTCATGAGTCCTGAAAGTACCCTGGAATGTGAGCAGCCAATCAGAAGAGTCTACCAGAGCCTTGGCATGGCCGTGGACGGCCTCTTGGAGATGGCGCTGGACTCCTCCAGACAGGTGAGGCCCGAGGCACACCTGAGGCTGGCAGGTAAGAGAGTGGCTGAATAGGGCATGCGGTGATGTAGCTCGGGGACAGCACGTGCTCTTCCAGCACTATTGACACGGGATTTCTAATGGCCCGACGCTGCTACCTGTGAAGGTGGATCCGATGTCCAGGACGCTTTCCTTGTCCCCTTTCCACTGGGCGCTGCGTCAGACTCTCCCCGAGCCTGGGTTTGCGGGCCTGGCCTTGGTGTTGGTCACCTGTGCTGATCTCAGCAGCGTGCAGTCGTGTGCTCGTCTGGAGGAGGCAGGCCTGCCGTGAGGACACGTGGAGCCTCAGGTGGTTGGTTGAGATCAGAAACCTGCTGTTTTGACTTGATGTGCTGCTGTTGTGATCCCACACTGAATGTGCACTGAGATACCAGAGGAAGAGGCTTTGCCCCCCTGAAACTTTTCAGAAGAGGCTTCATCCGGGTTAGGTTCGCTGGGCAGTTGGGCATGTCCATGTGTGGCATGGCTGTGGGGGCCTTTTCTTTACCTTGTTCTCCTGGGCACCTTCTGTCCTCCAGGAGCTGGGCACATGTGGCTAGTCTCTGACAAGTAGATCCTTGTGCTGTCCCACTTGTGACCGGGTAAAAAGTGAGCCCACTTGCTCTAGGGTGAGCCGTGGTCTTCATTAGGAGCCCGCCCAGCAGAGAATATGCTTTTTCAGGGTGGGAACGTGGGGGTTGCCGAGAGAGAGTTGGGGGCCTCTTTCTTGAGGGTCCTCAGTGGAACTTCGCAGTAGCCACATGTCGCCCATGCAGGAATGGGGGACAGGAGGCAGGGAGCAGGGTTAGGCCAGATGAGGCCTCCTGCTAGACACCATGTGCTTGTGGGTGAGTGGGGTTTGGCTGCAGGAAGTGGGAGGAAGTGACTACAGCAGAGCGGGTGCTGGATGTAGGAGATGTCGCGACCCCTGGGCCATTTTCAAGGAAGAACCAAAAGATCTGCTTAGAGGCCAGTGGATATCCGTAGGCCCAGAAGCAGCTAGAGCTGTGTTAACTGATAGGGAGACTGAGGGCTGTCTGTAGGTGGCAGCTGGCCTTAGGCATCCTGAGTTCAGGGATCTGCTGGGCCCCTCAGCCTACAGATGGCCCAGAAGCCCTAGACTGGACACACGTGCTGGGGAGACATCAGCCATGCAGGATACCACCCTGGTGACATGGCCCTGGGTGTCAGGAGGCTCAGGGATGCACCTGACGCCTTGTCCTGCACTGGCCCTGCCGCTGTTGATGGCCGGGGGCCTGGGATGGAAGCAGATTCCTGCTGGTGTGGACATGAGCTTCGGTGGTTTCTGATATGCAGCTCTGAACCTCAAATGTGTTTCAGCAGCTGGAGGAAGCTCGTCAGATTCATTCTCGCTTTGAGAAGGAATTCAACCATAAGAACGAGGAGACGGCGCAGGTCCTGCAGAAGCACCAGGAGCTATTGGAGTGCCTGAGGGAGCAGCGGGCGGCCAGGGCCGAGCTGGCACTGGAGTTGCACAGGGCTGAGGGTGAGTGTGGCTGCTGGGCCCCTGGCCTGGGTGTGGCCCTGTCTCAGAGGTAGGCACAGCTTTGCTGTAGATGTCGCTAGGGAGATGGTTTTTTTTTTTTTTTTTTTTTAGAACTGGGGACTGAACTCAGAGCCTATATCCCCAACCTCTGAGCCATATACCTCTGAGCCATATCCCCAACCCTCAGCCTTTCCAGTAGCCGGGTTTACAGGTGTGTGCCACTGCGTTTGGCTAGGAGTAGCATTTTAAAGAGCAATGTGTATAACCCAAGTAAATCTGCTTTGCAGCACCAGTGGGTGTTTCTTGAGGAGACAGGGGCGTGTGGGCCCAACGCAGTGGTTTGGGTACCCATGATGCTGGCAGGGCTTTTTGAAGACTGAGGGCCTTGGAGCTGTGGCTTGGCACTTGGTGCTGAGCTCTCCTACTCTGCGCTGCACGTAGGTGTGGCACGTCTTCGCTCCTGGCAGGACCGTGCTCTGCCGCAGCCCTCCTCTCCCAGCTGCCCCTCTGCTGGGTAGGGCTGCTGGCAGGCATGCTTCTCAGGTCTAGCTGTATGTGGAGGCCTCTCCTCCTTCCGGGGTGGGCCTCTGCCTGCTTCCCAGCTCACATGCCGTGTCCTGGGTGGGCGCCTTGGTGCATGTGCCCCTGCCCAGAGCATAGTTGCCTCAGTTGGTCTCTCCTCAGGTCTCCTGGAAGGGTTCAAAGTGGAGAAAGCAGATCTGCAGGAGGCACTGGGCCGCAAGGAGGAGTCGGAGCAGCAGCTGGTCCTGGAGCTGGAGAGCCTGGGGCGGCAGCTGGACCAGGCCGCCCAGGAGAAGGCAGCCCTGCAGGAGGAGCGCTCCATCTTGTGGAGCCAGAGGGAAGCTTGGGCTGCTGAGGCGGAAACAAGAGAAGCAGGTAGGGATATGGATTGGGAAGCTGAGCCCAGATTCCAGGAAGTGTGGCCCTTCTGGAGATGAGACCTGGAGCGTGGGGGCTCTTCTGAGGAGTCCAGGAGTACAGCTTAGCAGGCACTGGCAGTGGAAGGGTAGCAGCGTGGTGGGAGCACCCACTCATGCTAAAGGTCCCGAGGCAGTGAGCTCCCGGCTGGTGCTGTGCCCCTGGGAGGTGAGGATGTCTCTGGGGCAGCAGGTTGAAGCTCCTGAAAGGTGAGCTACTCACAGTCACCCCAACCCTGACTTGGGAAGTGTTGTTTTGACAGGAGTGACTTTTAGACATTTTAGCCTTAAAGAATTAAATAGTCAGAACATGAGAAGCTCGAGAGGTGTGTTTGTGGAACATTGCAGCTTCTTCAGAGCCAGCTCCTTGCTGACGCCAAGGCTTTCCCAGGATATGAGGGGCTCGCCCTGTGGGCCTCCTCTCAACTGTCCCACGTGCTCAGGGTCGGTCTGTCTCACAAATGCCCACATCTGTCCATGTGGCCACCTTGGCGGGGCCCCTCTGCTGTTCTATTGCCTGTTGGAGTGACCGTGCTGGGGGGTATCCTTGAAACCTGCACCTGGTGTGAGACCCTTGTTTGTTACGTGCACTATCCAACCCATTTTCTGTGAATTTTCATTAATTTTTTTTTCTTTTTAAAGAACCACTAGCTTATTGGGTGCATTGGCACATACCTATAATCCCAGAGATTTGGGAGGCCAAGGCAGGAGGGTTGCAAGTTTGAGGCCAGCACAGACCAACTTTTGGCTTTGTCATTCCATTTTGTTCTCTTGTCCTGTTTCCCTGGGCTTGCCCTTAGCTTTGCTGTTTCTCCTCCTTGAGTTCCGGAGGACCTGGGGATTCTCCTTGCCTCTCCCATGGTGTCTGCCCACATCTGTTATCCTTTGGCTTTTGAGTTCCCTCTGGGCCCTCAGCCCAGCGTGTTGTGTGGGAGTCCCTCTGTCCACGCAGTGTGAGGCTCACGGCCCTCACTGGTCATGGCTCAACATCTCCTGCTTATTGGCTCTTGTTGTCCCTCTGATACTTTGCCCATTTCCACTTCTTACTATGAACTTCTGGAGTTAAACTGACTTCCCCCCTTTATATATGTTACTTCAACTCTATTTCAGCTTTGTTCTTTTGTCTTAAATGTGTCTCTTACTGATCTGTGCTCCTCACTCAGCCCCGACCCCCAGGGCTGCAGGAGGGCAGTGTGGTGTCCTGGATGATCTGCTGGCCTGCCTGTTTCTCCTGCCCTTCAGGCAGGGTTTCTGCCCCACCTCTGTGATGCTCTGCATCTCCCTTTGCAGGCACTGCGGTCACTGCAGCGCCCGAGAACCCAGGTTTGTAAAAACAAGCATGATCGCTGCGTGCTGTACCTATGTTTGCATCAAATTTTGTGAATTATTTACTACAGAGGAAGAGTATCTCAGAGCTATTGTGGCAGACTATTAAATCAGATGACACGTGATCCTCAGCACTTATTCACGACAGCTGTCAGTCGTTCTGTTGAAAGTTCCTGCCAAGTGCAGGCATTCCTCGTAGCTGCTGCAGCCACTAAGCTACGCTGTGCTGATGTGTGTGCTGGGCTCTGGGGCAGGTACGGTTTTGGTGGGTGGGTCCTGCTCCCAGCCTCCTGGGAGATCCCCAGCAGAGGGGCTGGGCCTGTGTCCCTTCCTCCAGCACTGACCCTGAAGGTGCTCGTGTTGGGGCTGGCCGGGCCCAGGCCTTGTGGATGACATGGTCACAATAGCATGTCTAAGGTTCATGTACTGTAATTGCTTACTTACCAGCATGAGACTTTGAGAATGTTACCTTGGTGGTGATGATAGTGTGTCGTTAAAGATTGACAGCTTTCAAAACTGGTGAAATGACAATAAGAATGCTTATTATGCTTGCTCCTTCAGTTTTGGGGAAGAAGTCGGGATCCACCACCAGCAAGTCCCCTTTTGTTTTTCTTCAGGTATTGGAGATTGAGCTGCCCCCCACCCGCACCCCAGGGGCTGGGTGCTCTCTGGCCACTGAGCTACATCCCCAGTCCTTTTTATGAAATTTTTAGCAGTATCTCACTAAGTTGCTGAGGCTGGCCTGGAATTTTCCATCCTCCTGCCTTAGCCTTCTGAGTGATTGGGATTATAAGTATGCCCACTGTGCCTTGAAGCAAGCCCCCTTTTCAAGATGTTTGTTTTATTTTTTAAGAGTTTAGCCATTTATTTGTCTGTTTGTTCGTTTGTTTATTTATTTTTAATGTACTGCAGAGGATTGAACCCCGTGCCTCACCCATGCTAGGCAAGTGCTCTACCACTGAGCACAACCCCAGGCCCTCAAGATGTTTATCAATCTGTGGTTTCAATCTGTGGGTGTAGGCTTCGTGCCCAGTGTTCTAGTCTGTTCTACGTTGCTATCACTAAGCACTCGGGGCTGTGTAATTTGTAACTAATAGAAACTGGTCTCTCACAGATCTGAAGGCTGGGGAATCCAAGGAAAAGGTGTTGGCAGGCCTGGGAAGCCATTGCCTTCTCCTGTGACAGTGCCTTGCAGGTCAAGGCAGAAAGTGGAAGGCGAAGAGAAGGTCCCCTGAAAGCCCTTCTGTGGAGGCACTGAGTCCGCCTGTGGGGTTGGGACCCTTGCGGCCTGCCCCTCTTAGAGGCCTCACCCCAGACTGTCGTGTTGCAGTTACATCTCACCCTGAGTTTTGAAGAGGGCAGACGTTCAAGCCGTGGCTTTTGTTTTATCAGTTGCTTGATGGCTTTCCTCTAAGACAAGCCACAGCCCTGGCACTGCTGGCACCTATGGTGGCCCATCCAGGTGGTCTCCAGCGGTACTGCCTCAGGACAGGCACCAAGTTGCACCTGTGGGCCAGGCTCCAACTCATGCTGTTTTCCACCTTGGAGAATTGAAAGTGCAGACAGGATTCCCAGGAAGTTGGCCCTCCCTCCCTCCCTGAGGTACCAGGATGTGTTCTCAGGCTTTTAAAGCTTTTCATTTTAACCAGTTTTCATTGAAAACATGTAAGTTTTACTTACAGAGGTGGTTTCTCTCTATTTTGAGGGTGTCTTGCCAAGTCATGGGTATGTTAGGGTGAGAGCTCCGAGTGTGATGGGCTGTGCTGTCCTTGGGGTGACGTTCATTCTCACCGTGGCTGCTGCCTGGGCAGTGTCGCATCCCTGTGGGAGAGAAAGATTTCAGGAAGGGGACGAGGCCCACCCAACTCCATGGGCGACGGGTTTGGGAGATTCACAGGCTCATGCTGTGGCTCTACCCCTGGCCACTGCTCCTTCCTGGGCAGCCGTGAGCAGCCATGTCAAGGCCTGCCACATGTTGTCACCAGCAGGAGGCGCCTGTGCCGTCAGGGGCCTCCTCCGTGTCTCTTTTTTGGCTTCTTTAGCACTGCAGAAGGAAGTGGAATCTCTAACCAGGGAGCAGGTGGAGGCCAGGGAGCAGGCAGAGAAGGACCGCGCAGCCTTGCTCTCCCAGGTGCGGCTGTTAGAGTTGGAGCTGGAGGAGCAGCTCTCGCAGCACCGCGGCTGTGCCCGGCAGGCCGAGGAGGAGGCTATGGCCCTGAAGCAGCAACTGGCTGCCCTGGACAAGCAGCTGCGCAGCCAGCGGCAGTTCATGGACGTAAGCAGCCTGGGCAGTAAGCCATATTCCCCTTGCTAGGTCCTCCCAGCAGTGGCTTCTGCCACAGGACCCTGCAGGTTGGCATCCAGTGCTCCCCTGTGCAGGCAGATGGCTGTGTGGCCGACTCCATGGGCTCTTGGCTCCTGTCAGTATTTCGTGATGATGATTCTGAGGGAAGAGCCTGCCATCTCAGGAGGTATCTGTATACCTGGCCTTCCCCTGCAGGGAGCCCAGGGCCATCTCTGTGGACCCCGGCTGTCGGCTTCTGACTGGCTTCCATCTGCCCCTTACAATGGTGTCAAGTGTGTCAAAGGCCACCTTCACATTTCAGCTAGAGGGGTGCTCCTCTTCACCTTGCTCCTTTTACACAAGGACCAGGATGAGAGGGGCTGTGCCCAGGAGCAGCCCATATTACTGGGTGGGTGGGCGTGTGCAGCGGGGCAGCCATCCTCGCCCAGCTGCCACAGGTCTCCTGGGGTGGTCCTTGCAGGAGCAGGCTGCTGAGCGTGAGCATGAGCGTGAAGAGTTCCAGCAGGAAATCCAGAGGCTGGAGGGGCAGCTCCGCCAGGTGGCCAGGCTGCGGCCCCTGGGCCCCTGTGACAGTCAGGTGGGTAAGCTGCCGTTTGCCCTGCCTTCTGGGGAGTCCATCTATAGAGTGTTTCTAAGCTTTGTCTCTCTTTACATTTTTGCCCTCCGTGTACTCAGGGACGTCAGTGTGCACAGCTGGATGAGGAGGTAGGATGGCAGCGCCGCCTGTGCCCTGGTCCCTTCTACACAGCTGATGCCCCCTGCTGGCTGCGGCTCCCTCACCTGTGTGGCCAGCAGGGGCCACATGCACCACCCTGTGTCGTGGTGCTTTCTTGGCTTTTGCTCAGGTCTGTGACTATCTGCACCCTCTTGTCTGAGCTGGCTCTAGGTGATTTCCTTATTCTTTTTTAAAATTAAACTTATTTTGAGGAGAAGGTGGATTCTGTGTGGTGGTAAGAAGTAAGGCTCAGAGAGAACCCTGTTCCATGGTTGCATCCTGCAGAAGCCGACAGGGCTGCGGTGGAACAGAGCCACGTGCCCTGCAGTACCCTGTGCCCCTGGCAGCGCGGACCCGCCCTGTCTCTGGAGCACTCTGTAGTGGAGTCTTGGATGCTGCCACTGGGGACTGGCTTCCCCCCTTGTTCTCTGGAGAGCCACCCAGGTGGTTGCAACCTCAAGGGGTCTTTTTGTTGCCGAATAGTAATCTATTCCTTTCTGTCAAAGAAAGTTTTAATCTACTGACTTGTCTTGTCTTACATTATTGCTTTTGTGGATCTTCTTGTTAGGAGAGAGTGCCCTTCCTGAAACACCTGGGTCTCATTCTTGTGTGGGTTTCATTGTGCACCTGAGGTCTGGAGAGACTTCTGTCACTTGTGTTGTGTGCTTTCTTTGTTTGGGGAAGAGAGGTTGCTGTTCAACAGTCTGTTTTATTTCTCATGCTTTTTTGTGTTTTAGATTGAACTATTGCAAGAAAAGTTGAGAGAAAAATCAGATGGATTTAATGAGTTGGTTATAAAGAAAGAGTTGGCAGATAGGCAAGTGTTAATCCAGGAAGAAGAAATTAAACATCTGGAGGAGACAAACGCCAACACCAAAAGACAGGTGGCCCAGCTCCAGGAAGAACTGGAAAAACAGAAAAAGATGGTGAAACAACTACAAGTAAAGCAACTGCATCCTAGGAGTGCAATGGATGGCTGGGGTGTACAAGGGGCAGCACCTCACTTTCACTCTGCCCAATACTCCACCTGCCAGGAGCCAGTGCACCATGAGTCCTCAGTGGCCTGCTTAGTGGTTTGCGTCTTGCTTACTTCCTGTCGACTTAGTTGCTCGCTTAGTTGCTCATATCTTGCTGACTTTAGTTGGTCACTTCTTGCTGGCCTAGTTGCTTACTTCTTGCTCATTTAGTTGCTTAGTTGCTTCCCTCTTGCTTGCTTAGTTGCTCACTTAATTGCTTAGTCATTGCTGACTTAGTTGCTCCCCTCTTGCCCACTTTATTGCGGCCTGAGCTTCTAACTGCCCAGGAAGTGGCGCTGTTTCCTTTGACCATTTGGTTGGTGGAAATTGAACTTCTGACTTTTAGTTCATATCACTGGAAGTTAAAACGTCCCTTAAAAAATGAGGCCCAAAGAACAGCCTAACTTGAGAGTCAGACTGAATTTTGTTCAAGGGCGACTCAGTTTTCATCAGCCTTGCCTGGTTCTTGTGAGTGCTGTGGGAGGACAGGGTGCCTTGGTCTCACCACCCTGGGAAGGCCACCTCAGCACCATGACACCTCTGTAACGTAGACCATCCTGGTGGTCCTGCTCAGCCTTGCCCCACAGGGATCCTTCCCTGATCCAGCTCTTCCTATATGTCCCTGCCGGTCCCTCAGGCTGCTTGTCCCTTTGTTCATTCACTCAGCAGACATTCACTGAGCTCATTGGTGCTGGGAGTGAAGAAAGTGGTTTCCCCCCAGGTCCGACCTCCTGTACAACTTGGTGTGCTAGTTTCTTGCCCACCTGTGTGTGATGTTTCCCCCACTTAGAATGTGTTGGAGGTGCTGTGAGCCATATCCTTCCTCTTGCCAGTTTTTTCCTAGTGTTTTGGAATTGGAGGTAGCCTAGTGACTGTTTTTGTGCCTTGTCAAGTGATCACCAAGGTCTCTCCCAGTGGGATCATGGTGCTCCTGTGGCTCTCTCCAGTGTTGGGGGGGTCTCAGCAGGAGCTCAGATGGGTTCTGTTTAGTGTCTGTGGTCTGGAGCCCCTGGGCACAGGTGAGTGCAGGGCCCCCATTGCTTTAGGGTATCACAGGATGGTCTATGTTATAGAGGCAGCAGAGTGAGGTCCCTGATTCTGTGTCTGCCTAAAATAAATTTCCATCTCTTTCTTAAATAGGAAGAAGAGGCAGTAAAGGAACAGCAGAGGAGTGACGTGATACTGGTGCCGCTGCCGCAGTCTAGGACCCCCGAGGGCAGGTGTCCCATGCCTCCAAGGGGCAGCCCCCGGGAAGGGCCGGAGGTCCTGTCAGAGGCGCTGCAGAGGGCCCTGCTTCAGCACGAGAGCCAGGCAAGTGTGATGCAGGCAGCAGCGGTGCCCATATTTGGCATTGTCAAAAGATCTGTGTCCAATGTGTGCTATCTCCTTTGTAATTCTGTCACTTTTATGTGATACTTTTTATAGTTCTAAAATTTTCAGAGCTATATTGATTAATTATTAAGTCAGCTAGAAAATTAGATGATTTTTAATACTTTTTGGTTTTAATGCAAGGTTTTGGACTTAAAAGAACAACTAGAAAAGATGAAAGATGACCTAATAAGTAAAAATGAAGAAATACTACATCTGAAGTCAAAACTAGATGTGCAGAGCGACCCTGCGGCCACCAGCCCCCGGGGGCTTGACGAGGAGAGTGCCGGTGTGAAGGTAGGCCACAGGGCCTGCGGGAGGCCTAAGCCAGTGCTGCCCGAGCATGACACCGCCCCACTCCAGCCTTCCCTCCAACACAGACGGGCGCCTGACGGGCAGACCGCTGTGGCTCCACGTGGCTGTGGCTCCCGGCCCGCGTGGCCGCAGCTGCCTCTGAGCCGGAGCAGAGGGCCAGCAGCCCTGCAGCCCTGCGTCCCGACTCTGGCCCTGGCCCTGGCACTCAGGTCCTCCAGAGGGTCTTGCTGGGCAGAGCTGCAGCAGAGTTTCGCCCCTGTGGTGGCCGGGAAGGAGACCCACCCTCAGTCAGGCCGTACCACAGGCCCTCCCACTTCTTCATGGGAAGAGCTTGTTGGTGCATCGGCCCAGTGAAGAGGGAAGCAGCCTCCATATGGGATTGGTGTGGGAGGGAACCTTTAGCAATCTCAGGGGTGACTTCGAGGTACCTTGTTTGGGGTTGTCCCGTGGCACCAGCAGCACTGTTCCACCACGAGCTGCTGGTGTGGGAGAAATGCGGGCCTGCCTGGCCCTCTCAGTCGCCTCTCCACAGGGACAGTGCTGCCAGTTGAAGGTGTTTGCTGAGCCGTCCTCCCAGGGAGCCTCTCCCCTGGCAGAGCAGGGAAAGGCCTCCCCTGTTCTTTGAGACCCTTTGAAGTGTGTGGCCCGGGAAGCGCAGGGATGGAATCCGGAAAGCCAAACACCCGCCATTTCAACAGGCGTGAGCAGAACAGTTTCTAGTGGGGATTTCCGATTGTCAAAATATAAACTACAGGCCTGCTTAGTTAGGGTGGTATGTTGTGCCTGTGAGGTCAGGGTTCACCGAGCAGGTCTCTCTGTCGGCTTTGTTACTGAGGTGATGCTCCCAGCAAGGCGGGTCCTGTGCTGGGGTTGCAGCCCCTGGCTCCTGCATTTGGGATACTTTGTTTTGCTAACTTTGGAGAATGCTATAATGATGGCTAGGGCATTAAGGTAAAGAGTTTTGTGGGCAGAGTTTTCATTGAAACTGTCTTTGTTGGCAAAATTTAAAAATATCCTCTTGCATTACCTTGAGGAATGTCTTTAAAGTATTAATTAATTATTTAATTCTTTTTTTATATTGGGGATTGCACCCAGGGGCACACTACCACGAGTTACCTCCCCAGCCCTTTCAATTTTTTATTTTAAGAAAGAGTTTTGTTGAATTGCTAGGGCTCACCCCAAACTGGTGATCTCCCTGCAGTAACCACAAGTGACCACTGTCACTTCAAATATTTCCCCTATGATAACCCTTTGTGGTCACCACACACTGTTCCTAGTCCTTGACAATGTTGCCACCACTTACTTGTCCTTGATCCAAGATGTGGCTCTTATTATGCTGCAGTTTTTTGTTGTTGTTGTTGTTGTTGTTTTTTTTTTTTTTTTTTGTGGTGCTGGGAATTGAACCCAGGGCCTTGTGCATGCAAGGCCAGCACTCTGCCAACTGAGCCATATTTCCAGCCTCTTATACTGCAGTTTTGATTTTTCCAAAATTTGGAGTCTGCTCCCTTGGCATGATATGTTTGAGTCTTAAGCCTGTTGCTCTGTGCACCATTGGAACCTCCGGAGTGTCCTGGGGAACTGGGATTCCCCTGCTGCTGAGCCCCGCCCCGCCCTGGGGATCAGGGAGCCCCCTGCTGCTGACCAGCGCTCTTGGGCATGTACTGCCATGGTTTTCACTTGCTCTTTTGGGGTTGTTTTTTGTTTTTCAAACTTGGATTGTTTTTTGGTTTTATCAAACACGATCAAGCTGCTGTGAAGATTCATATGGGGTTTGTATGAGAAAATAAGTTTTTATTTCTTTTGGTTAAATGTCTATAGTTTTGTAGCCAATCCATTTGTTAGGAAAATGTTTTACCTGAAGAGAACTTGGGAGCTGCTTCCTCCCTCCCATAGCTGTCCTCCCAACTGCCCTGTCCTCTTTTGCTCATGGTGGTCAGTCTTGTCCATCCTAAGAAATGTGACAGTTGTATTCTTGTTTAATTGGCATTCCCTTAAGGAGCTGGTCCTGAGTGTCTTTTTGTGTGTATATTTGCCACTCATATCACGGGGAATCATTTGTTCTAATTTTTGGTTCATTTTTTAAAAGTTTATTCCTGTTGGGTTTTGGGAATTCTGAGCAAATTGTTTTTGCTATGTTCTTTGCCAATATTTTTTCCATTCTTGTATCTTCCTTCTCTTAACATGTACTTCATAAGCAAAACTTGGTTCTGATGAAGCCCACTGTATTGAATATTTCATGCTTTTGGAGTTGTATCTGAGGTTTTTTGCCTAACCCCAGGGCATAAGGTGTTCTGTTTCTCTGGGGAGTTTCGCAGTGTTTCTTTGTGTTCCTTTGTGTTCCGGTTTTGATACGCTTTTCACTTTTTGGCGACATCTGCCTCGTTGTGCTGGTGTGTGCTGAAAGTCTGCTCTGGGAGCTGTTCTCGTCCCTTCTCAAACCCGAGCTGGCGGTGCTTGCTTGAGCCTATTTCTGAGCCCTTTCTCATGGACGATGCCCCTGTGCCTGTGGCGGTAGTTTTACGGCCAGTGCTGCTGTTTGGATCTGGAACTCCCCCCACCCTGGATGGTGGTGTTGGGAGGTGGGGAGGAAGTGAGGTCCCTGAGGGCATGTGGGACCGACCTGCTTGCTCTGGCTTTCTGGTCAAGGGGAACAGGCCTCCTCCTCCATGGGCTCCCACCACGACGCACTGTGCTGTCATGGGGCCTCACAACCATGGATGGAGGCCTGTGAGGCCACGAGCCAGAAGCACTTTGTACACCACTCTGTGGTGCAGGTGTCATGACAGTGGTGGGAGGGGACAGTGACGTCTGGAGTCAGCAGTGCTCATTCTCCAGCGTGTTCAGTTCTCTGTGCTGGTTCCTGTCTTTCCACGTGAGTTTTCAGTGGAGATGCCCTCCACTGGTGGCCACTGCAGCTGTGGGGTGGCCACTTCTTGTCTGCTCTTCAGATTTGGCCACATGTTCCTGGTTCACTGCTGGGTATCCTAAGTGATTTGGATCGACATCCTTGACATTGTGCAGGTGATGGGGCCTCTGGCTTCTGGAGTGTTGAGGCTTGGCTAGCCTCTGAGCTGCACTCTCTTATTTATAGGTCAGTGGCCACCCTTGCCCCAGTGATGGCATTGGCTTGTCATATGGACCTGACGTGGAACTAGGGGCTCATTCCCTGCTTCTCTGTCTCCTGGGGATACTTCTCCCTCTGTAGCCCGACTGCCTTGTGTCCTCCTCCTGGGCCTGGTCTGCCTATGTCACCTGAGGGCAAAGGCTCAGAGCCAAAAACCTGCCATCCAGTGGCCTCTGCCATCGCTGAGCTCCCTACCCCCCCCCCCCCACCCACTGCCCCAGTCTCCTGTCAGGTCTCATGAGATGGATCTTAACAGCACCTTTCCCTACTCTGCCCCCCCAATCCATGTTCCAGCCCTCCCTGGTTCTTGGTGACCCCGACCAGTGCCAACTCTCCCAAGGACCCCCAGGGAGTAGCCACAGCATGCACAGGGCTGTCCAACATGTGTTCTTGCAGTGGCGTCCACCTTCAGCTCAGCCTGAAGCTGTCTTTGGCTTTCTTTTGGCATCGTAGCCTTTCCCCACGTCTTGCCTTGTGTCTGGGGGACCAAGGACAAACTTTGGTGCTTCACTTCAGAATCACCTGAGTGTGGCATCTGTGTTGGGCTTACGAGTCCCGTGTTGCACGCCACTGTACCCCAGTGTAGTTGGAGCAATTGGGGAGTGACTGTCCTCAAGACCCCGTCTGTGCAACAGATGGTGAATGGTGTGCAAAGCAGCTAAAGGGGTAGGAGGGGTGCCATTGTCCAAGTGTGTTTTGCTAAGCATGCAGCGTCGCTTTTGTATCTGGTGAGTGAGTGCCAGGAACAGCTCAGAGCATCCTGCATCCTGAATGGGACCAGAAGAGCATTGGGGTCTTATTTCTGTGTGGGGGCTGCGTTTGTGTTTTGGTTGAAGCCACTGGGAGGGAGCTCCAGTGAAGCTAAGCAATGCTGTAAGCCCTCAGCTGTTTTGGAAAGCAGTACATTAGACAGACCAAAACAAATTGTTTGAAAATTGTTATAGAACACTAATTAGGTAGAAGCTTTCTGTTTCAGTCAGTGCCATTGATTTAAGAAAATGGAGTTTGGAGCCATATTGACATAGATTTTAATCCTGATTTTCCAGTCACTATTTTTATAAGTTTGGAGAGAAAATAAGGTCCAAGTTGCAATGTTCCCACCTTTATCGCCATCTCACCTTTATCACAGTTATGATATTTTGTACCATAGAACTGTTGAGATAGGTTAGAAAGCTCTTCCAGCGCTTGGCCAAGCCAGCACTGGCAGCAGCTGGAGCGTGGGCCCTTACCCTGCGTCGTGTCATGAGGACAGCAGGCCCTGGACTCTTCCAGCGTGCTTACCCTCTGGGTGGCAGCGCTGTGTGGCTTCCAGCTCTTGGGTGATGGCAGACCCTCTGGCCAGTTTTCTTCACTCTTACTCTATTGCTGGGGTAACACCTAGAACCTAAAGACCCTTTCAGGAAAGTGAAACAAAGTATCTAAATGTTAGCACTTAAAGGTGGCAAAGCATTGTTTTATAGTGTCTTGGAAAGGGGCTAGGCCAGGCAGAGTCCGGGAGTCAGAAGGTGGGGAAGCTGTACACCCTCCGCCTGTGACCTTGCTCCTGTCACTGTGCCATGCCTTGAGCTGTCTGACCTCTCTGACCTGCTGAGTGGGTTCAGGCTGATGTGTTGAAAGAGGAGGTCCAGGGCGGTTCCTTTGGTAATGGCCTCTGAAACGTGCTTTCTCTTCAGGTTGAGTACAGCAGAAGTTCTGAGGTTGAAGAGCTGAAAGCCATTATTGAAAATTTGCAAGAGAACCAGGAACGGTTACAAAAGGATAAAGCGGAAGAAATTGAACAGCTGCATGAGGTCATTGAGAAGCTGCAGACTGAGCTGTCCCTTATGGGGCCCGTGGTCCATGAGCTCAGTGACAGTCAGGTGGGCAGCCTGCGCAGTGAGCTTCTGTGTTCCCAGGACCAAGGCCCTGGAGGGCAGGTGCTGCAGGCTGAGCTCGAGGCCGCACGTGCTGCCAAGGAGGCCCTGGGCCAGGTGTTGGCCGACCAGGCACGTGGACACAGCGAGGCCCTGGAGGCCCTACAGCAGCGCCTGCAAGCAGCAGAGGAGGCCGCTGCCCGGCAACTGGCTGAACTGGGACACAGTGTGGCCCTGCGGGAGGCTGAGGTCCAAGGCATGGCTTCCCGGATCCAGGAGCTCGAGGCCCTCCTGAAGGCAAGGGAAGCAACACTTGTGCAGAGAGATTCAGAAATTGGTGCTCTGAACAGAAGCAGAGCAGCACACTCCGCGGAGCTGGAGGCCGTCCTGCTGGCCTTGGCCCGCTTCCGCTGCGCCCTTGAACAGCAGCCTCGGGCTGCCCCGGGGGAGCCTCCTGAGCTCCAGCGGTTACGAGTGCAGTGTGTCCGCCTCAGCCGCCAGCTGCAGGCGCTGAGCCACCGGTTTCTGAGGTGCCAGGCGGAGCTGGGCAAGCAGCAGGCCTGTGTGGACGCAGAGGCTGTGTGTGATGACTGGCTGGAGCAGGGGAGCGGAGGCCCCCACGGCCAAGGCCCACAGGTAGGCCTTGATCCCTGCTGGCCACGGATGCCCAGCTTCTGCACCTGAGGAGCTGGGGCTGCATGCGGCAGGGGCAGCTGGGCTGGGCTGGAGCGTTGGATTGAGTTTGTTCTTCTACTTTTCATCTCGCAACTTGGATGACTTCTCTTGTGCTGGACAGTGGGGCTACATTTGCTGTTGGTGGCTCCTGGCAGGGTAGAGGAGGGAGCATGGAGCACTGGCTTGGCTGGGCCCATGTGGGACCTACACAGGAGTCAGGCTGGGCCTCACTCTTTGGTACAGTGTCAGACTTGTTATTATTGGAACCCCTCAAGTGCTCCAGGGTTACATGTGGGGATCACAGGCATTGATTCCCTCTCATCTAATCAAATGGTTATACAAGCATTTCCTGCATACAATATTTTAAGCTCATTTCATTTGGGAACACAAAGCTCTATGTGACTTTTTCTTCTTAAAATATTCCTGTTTGCTTTTGAGTAGAGGACATCAGGGTTTAGCTGCACACTGCCCCTCACATGCCCAGGCAGAGCAGTTTCTGATCCAGATGCCTCCAGCCACCCTGTGCTGTGAGCCGCCTTGATGGGAGGGATGCCCCCTGCCTTGGGTCCTCAACCTGGCGCTCTGACCTTGTGGGCAGGGAGCAGAGGCCAGGTGCATTCCTCATGAGGTCCCTTCTGCCTAACAAGGCTCCAGCCTGGGCAGTCTTCAGCACAGCTCACAGTATCCAGACTTCTGCCTCACTCAGCTCTGACCGCAGTGCCTCCTGCTATTTCCTGTCAAGGACGATCTGCCGTCTGCCAAAGTCTTGGTGACGCTGAAGGACACTGGTTTCCACAAGCCGGAAAGTGCAATGTCGGTGCTCACAGTCTGCCAGAGACAGCTGGAGGCAGAGCTACTCTTGGTGAAAGAGGGCATGTGCTTGAGCCCAGAGGATGTTGGCAGGGTGCCAGCAGGGATGCAGGTATGCAGGTGGCCGTGAGGGTGGGGCTGGGGTGCAGGTGCCTGGGCAACCCGTGTGAGATGTGAAGCTGTGTGTTTCTCCAGGGAGGGAAGGAGGTGGAGAGGCTCAACCATGGTGGGGTAATAGGTATGTGGTGTGTCTGAGGTCAGGGAGGGATGCACACGGGGCACGCATCCATTTCAGAAAGGACAAAGGTGTGCGAAAGCATATTATGGATTGGGACGTGGGTATTCGGGCTTGGGGACTGCAGGTGCACAGCTGTGCATCCTGGGAGGCTGGGCACAGTGTGTGGAGCTCATGGTAATGAGGGCTCGTGGCCACATACAGCAGCAGGCTCTGGATGCATCTGCCCAGCCGTGACGGTGTGCCTTGTCCGTCGTGAGATCTGCGCCAGCTGCACTGAAGGCCGGCTTTGGACATGTTTCCCTGGTCTGAGCAGCTAGGGGTTTTGTGCAGACCACGTTGCCCGGGCTTCACCTGCTCCAGACCGTTGTGCCCCAAGTGTCAGTCCGACATTGAAATGCTTTAGGTTTTAGGTCTTGACTGCTGTTTTTTTCCTTCCAGGAGAGTTGGCTTACATGTTCCCTGGGAGTTTGCTCCTCAGCAGCCTTAGGCCACGGCAGGGCTCTGACTGAGCGAGGAGGCACGTAGCCATGCTACTCTGCTGCATATGCTCCACACGTTTCTCATGGTGTCTGTCAGTGCCTTCCTCCTGGGGGGATGTGCCCTGTGGCCCTGCTGGGCCAGCCAGTCCCCATCTCGTCCTCACTGCCGGTCACCTGACTACTCAGCCACACTTGCCTCAGTGGCGGTTCTGCTCGAGTCTTCCCAGATGGGCTGGTGTGCGTGGGTACCAAAGTCCCCTTGCCCTGGCTTATGTGAATGGTGGTGCAGCCGACCTGGCCCCTCCTGCCTGGGCCACATGCACCATGCTCACTGATTCCACAGTGGGCCTGGCTGTGCCTCAGAGAGGATGGGTGAGCCTGTCACAGCCCTCAGGAGGGACACCTGCAGGTTTTCAGAGCACTCGGCCCTGCAGCCCGTGTGTTTGCTTGTCCTCGGAAGGCGTGTGTTGACCAGGACACCACCTGCAGACAGCTGCTGCTCGCAGGGCTGCTCCCTGGGGCTCCAGCTCTTTCTGGTCACATGTGCAGAGGCTGTGCCAGCCAGTGACCATGGAGATGGTTGTGGCAGTTTTTCTCCAGGCCCAAGACCTTTAAGCCTCGATTCTTTTTTTTTTTTCTTTTCATTAAGTCAAGCTTGAAATCTTAAGCGACTGGCAGGCAGAGGGCTTTCTTGGGTTCTCCCTGCGCACGTGCCAGGAAGTCTCTGAATGGGCTGCAGGCACCAGGCGGTGCTGTGAGGTGCCCTGGGTTTACTGTGTGCATATTCGTCTTACCTGCAGGGTAAGAACAAGCGACTGGAAGATTGTCAGCTGCAGAAATTCGACCTCATAGCTCAGGTGAAACAACTTCAGAAAAAGCTAAACCGGCTAGTACACTCCATGGCCTTCCAGGACATGGACTTGGGGGGCTCTGAGCCCCAGCAGCCCCTGGCAGTGGCCAGCCTGTCAGAAAACAGCTCCAGTGAGAGTTCCTGCGATGGAGAAGCGGCAGACGCCTCGCCTCCTGTCAATGCATTTGCTCTCCCCGTGACCCCCTGGGGTCTAACTGGCAATACTAAAGGTCGGGATTCCTTGGTCAGGATGGAAATGCCATGTTTTCCCACTCAAGAACCGTCAGGGGCACGGGACGAGCCCCTTTCCTCACAGACCAGTGATCCCAGCGAGTCCTGCCATGCCAAGGAGGCTGAGCCTGAGAAGGACCCACTAAGGGTGCTGGACCTGTCCTCCTGGAGCTCTCCTGAGGTCCTCCGGAAGGATGCGACCCTGGACCCCCAGCCCAGCTTCCCCCTGACACCCTGCTCAGGTGCTCTGAGCCTGCCCAGTGTCATGGCCTCCCCCCAGCCCGGGGCAGACTCGCTGCTGCAGGCCGACATGTCGGAGCTGCATTGTTACCCGGGCGGGTCAGCGGCAGGACCAGGCCTGCAGTGGGCAGGAGCCCTTCCAGCCGACCACCACCACCACCACCACCACATGGAGAGCACAGCTGCGGTAGGTGCCTCCCTGCTCGGCCCCACTCAGGGTTCCCATGGGGATGTATCACAGCAGCGCCATTGTTGGCTCACCTGCCTGTGCAGGGGCCTTGCGGCTGTGGTGGCAGGACCCCTAGGTCACTCAGGCGTTTCCAACCTGAGCTGCCTCAGCAACCCGCCTGGTGTGTCAGCTGATGCCAGCGCCCTGCAGCAGAGTCACAAACCCATCTGCTGGCCTGGTTGACATGAGGATTCTTGTCCAGAATGGTTTTAGATTTATTTTCAGTAACATTTCACATCTCACAGGTTGTACATGTGCTAGATGATTTTTTTAAACATTTTTTTCTAGTGGTCGATAGACACAGTACCTTTATTTAATACTTTTTATGTGGTGCTGGGGATCGAACCCAGGGCCTCACACATGCTAAGCAAGCGCTCTATCACTGAACCACAACCCCAGCCCTATGCAGGTTAATTTTAAGAACGATGTATCATTTTTTAATTAGATGATGTTTTTCCTGACAACAACTTTGGGATTTTGTATTTTAAGTTAAAATAAAAATAACTTGGGGGATACGTGTTATCTGAAGTATCCATATACTATCATTTCACACAAAAAATTAGAAATCTGAAATATTTGCTAGTGACTACTTGACATACTTGCTAGAGACTACTGAAGTGCCATAGGCACACTTGAGTCAATAGTGGAGCCTGGGCCAGTGGGCTCGAATTCTGAATGCTTGCACATGCTGTCGAGTGGGAACATGGCAATTCTGGCCCTAGAAGCTTCCATCCAAGCCAGGCGTGGGGCCCACACCTGTGATTCCTGCTGCTTGGGAGGCTGACAGGAGGATGGTGCCAGCCTGGGCGACTTAGCGAGACCCTGCCTCTCAACAGAACTTCACCAGGGCTGGGGCACTGGCCTCGGTGGGTGCGAGGGGATTAGAGGCCCAGAGGAGGTTGGCTGGTGAGTGGAGCAGTGCAGTTGCCGCTCTGTAGCTTCTCAGAGTCTGTCTGTCTGCAGGAGAAGGACGTCGAGGACTTTATCGCAACTGCTTCTAATTCTCAAGACACACGAAGATCATCTCCTCTGGGGTTGGCAGGGGACTGTGATGGAAGTGAACACAGTGAGTCTTGGCTGGCTTTGCTCTCCCTCTTAGAGGGAGTAGGGCTCAGGCATACCCCAGTGTGCCCATCCTCACACCCCTGGCTACTGGTGAGCTCCAGACCTGCTGCTGGCTGCACTCTGCACCGGCAGTGCATTTCTTAGATAGCTCCACGCCTCACTCAGCTTTAGAGCTGGCCCCTTGGCCTTGCTGATGTCCTAGTGGCAGCCCCCGCAGGCGGGCAGACATGGGGAGGTCAGCTAGGGCAGAGCAGCCAGCACCACTGGCTCTGCCTCCTGAAGCTGGGGAAGAGCAGTGGTGCTGCTCTGAGCTGCTCCTCGGCACACCTGTGTCCGGGTGTTCCCAGGGTGCATGGGCTGCGGTGTCCTCCTGGGTCTTCACTGCAGGAACCTTGGCTGTGGGGCAGTCGCCAGGTTTTCCTTGTGCTTCCCAGGGCGGGGTCCTGTGGGAGGGCTGCAGACTTCAGTCCCCAGCTTGGGCCCTCGCACACTGGCCTCACCACTGTGGCTGCCAAACGTCTTCATCTGACTTGACAGTTTCTCCTGTAAGGGTGTCTCTCTTCAAGTTAGCAATCAAGGTTTTGTTGTTTTTTGTTTGTTTGTTTTTTGATTCATCATTGCCTCTTCCATTGGTTTTTGAGAATGAGATCATGGTGAAATATAGTTCATTGGGAATTTAGCACTTGCTGAATGCTAATGAAGTAGCTTTTTGCTGTTGCTGTCCTGTCTGCCCTGACTTTGGGTCCCTCTTCTCTGGGGACGCTCGACATTCTACTCTGGGAACAAACATTTGCTTGTTTCTAGTCACCTTTGGCACTTCACATGACATTCATAGCAGTGGTGCTGTCTTGCCCAGCTCTGTGAGTGCCTGTGCCAGTGTCCCTGCCGAGTGTCCCTAGCATACATTTCCTCTATTCCTGTTCTGCTGCACACCCGCTGCTGGGCCACCCACGTGCCTGAGCTGTGTGTCCCCTGAGCCCCCCAGCACCTCTAATGCCTGGCCAGCCCCTTCCTTCCTTAATGGTGTTGTGCTGGAATGAAGCAGCTTCCCAGAGCTCTGGAGCGTGTGCTGGGAGGCTTCTGGAGACTCCCTGTCCCTGTCCCTGTCCCTGTCTCTTTGGAGTCTGCCTGGGTTGGGAGTCGTGTGTGCCTGGACCTGGAATGCTGCCCACCCTGTCCTGCAGCTCCACACCCCCTCAGTGACACCAGGGACCCACAGGGCTGCCTAGTTGGGGCGGCATGCAGCTGCTAGCCTCAAGAGCTTCCTCTTATTCCTTCTAATCATTTATCCTGTGCCCTTCTCTCTTCTTTCTGTCGTTTTTGCTAATGAAGCATTAGACCCCCTGCTCTGATTTTCTGATTTCTTTAATTTAGCTTTTCTACTTGTCCTCGTCTCCACATTTTTGTGAAGCCTCTTAACCTTGGTGCTTGTGTGTCTCTGCTCTCCCACTTTGGATTCCTGAGAGGCCCGTCTGGGTGCTCCGTCCTGTACCCTGTGTCTTGGCCTTGTAGCAGCAGGCCTCGTCTTGTTTCCCTGGAGATGGTAGCTGCTTTTCCTGCGTTGTCTTCTGTTGGCTGCGCATCCAGTTTCTTCCCAGCATGCTCTTTTCTGGGTCTGAGGACCTGGACTGGCCCATCCTCCAGTGAGGCCCTGTCTCTGGACATCTCACTTTCTGCTGGGGTCTGGAACTGGTGCTCTGAAGGTGCCACCTCCTCACTGCCCTGCCTGCCGGGGGCCTGAGGGTCAGGTGGGGCTGCACACCTGGGAAGGTTCCAAGCCCCCTCCTGTCAGAGGACCTGGTGCCCTGTCTCAGCTACGTTTGAGCACTCTCATCAGGCCTACGCGCCTTTTCTGGACCACATGTCTGCGGCCTGACCAGCTGCTGCCCGCTCGCCTCAGGGCCGACACCGTCTGTTCCCTGCCACTCTTGCTCCCTTCCTGGAGCCTGTAGGGCACAGGCTCATGTGTGCAGCCGCTAGCGTGCTGGCTTGGGGAGGTTGTCAGCTAAGCGAGGGGTGCATGCTCTATATGCTTAGGAGCGCGGTGTCCCCAAGGCTCTCCTCCAGGCGTGGACGTTGGCATGGGCATGCAGGGTGGCCTTCCCTGACCTGATGAGGTTTCTACTGCCTTGCCTGGTGCTCCTCAGCTCTCCTCCACTCATGGAGCTGTGGTGCAGCTGGAGGTGGGCTCTGTGGCCTGGTCTCACCATGTGGTGCTGTAGGTGGCAGCCTGGGCTTTGGAATGATGCTGAGCCCAGAATTGGGAAGACCCGAGGTCCCCACTGCTGGTCCTGCGACTCCTGCTCTCGTCTCCAGAGGGTCACAACAACCACCCAGAGTGATGAAGGAGAAGGAGGTCCACCCCCTGCATATGAAGGTAGGGACCAGCACTTCGTGGGGGTCAAGTGCATGTGTGTTAGTCCTAAGAGACGGGGAGAGTCCTCTTCCTGCATTTATTTATCATCGTTTGTGGCTGATTGGGTGGAAATGATAGTGTGTGTTTGGTTTGGTTTTGGAGGCAGATCTCTGGTGGAATTCAGGTATAATTCCCAAATTTTAAGGAGTAAATTAGGTTGTTAATGAAAATCTTCATACTTAAGTTTAGTAATTAACAAAAAAAAGCAAGAACTTCAGGGAAGTCTTGAGGGGGCCATCAAGAGGCTGCAGTGAGGCCAAGGGCTGTGGTTATTTGAGTCAGAACTTAAAGTCCCAAATGTGATTTTTGTAGATTTCTTAAATTGCTCCAGTGCTTCGTCTCCCTGGGTTGTTTTAGATGTCTTCTGGAGTATAGAGTGCCAGGGCCATGCTATGTGTAGGTGAGGGCCACGGGGCGGCCACGGGGCAGCCCCAGGGGCGACGCTCCTGCCTTGGTGCCACAATGCATCGTGGGAGCACGCCTGCCACCTTGTGTGGTCTCCGTGTGGGGTTCCTGTGTCCGTTGGGTATCCCCCGACTTCCCCTGTGCTCCCTGGGGTAGCCCCTTTGGGTGGTCACTTGTGGTTGCTACTAGAGTAGCTCTACCCCAAGAGGCTGTGGAAGGCTGGGCTTGCAGTGGGAGACCCCAGAGAGCCCTTGAATACAGGGTGGATAGCAGCCTGAGGCGAGGCGACACCAGGAAGAGCTGTGGCTTAGGGAAGCCAGTGAGGACCTCTGGACAGGGTGGCAGGCCACATGCAGGTGGGACACACTTGGAGATTGCTCCTGACAGAACCCCAGGGCCTGAGAGCAGAGGCTTGGCTCCTGGAAGCCGTGGTGACAGAGCCCTGGCTGAGCCGCCAGCGTCCAGGTGCTGTTGGTGCGCCTTGTCCATGTGGAGAAGGTTTTCTCACAGAAGACCCAGGACCGCAGAGACACAGCACTCCCTGGCTGGGAGCTGTACATAGAGGCCGTGGGTCATGAGTTTTCTGTCCAAGGGGTGCTTTTAAAGCATGTTTCTCTTTGTTACAAAGTCCAGAAATGGCCTACTTACAAAGTAGAAAGGGGTCCGCTGTCTGTAGCCAGGGAAACTGTCACTGGGCCCTGTGTGGATGGAGGTGGTGGGTGGGCTCTGCCTCCCAGTGGCACCCACCTGGCCCACCCTTCCTCCGGGCAGGGCCTCAGTGTGCACCTACTTAGCATTGGAGACAGTGTGTTTCTTCTCCCTGCTAGGGACCAAACCCAGGCCTCATGCGTCCAGAAACGTTGTTTTAAAGTTGTCTTTCACGTAAGCACGGTGGGTTTCCAGCACATGTCAGTCATCCTGTCTTGGTTGTGTCCTTAGCATTGCAGCCAGCTCTACTGTGGGTGGCCAGGTCGCACTCACCGCTCAGCGTCTTAGTGTTGCGTTTCCCCACTTGGCACTCCTGTAGTTTGCCCAGACGCAGTGGTGTGGGGAAGCCACGGATGCTCCACTGAACCCTGTGCTGGCTGAGGGTGCTGGTGGCAGCCTGGCTACGCACATGGGCCCTGGAGCAGCTTCCTCAAAGTCTCTCCGAGCTGGGGAGGTGCTGGGCCCCAGCTTGGAGGAAGGAGAGAGGGAGCAGATGCCTCCAGTAGCTGGAAAGGGAAGTCTGAAGCCTGTGGTGAGGACAGCTAGTGGCTATCTGTGTGCTCCCTTAGCGGGCACCACCACTGTGCAGGCAGCATCCTCCTGCCCTGCAGTGCACTCCTGGATGGTGGCTGCATGTGGCAGTGGCTGCGGGCCGTTTCCCCTTCCTCATGTGTTTTCCCCTGCAGGCTTTGCTGCAGATGGTGTGTGACGAGAGCCACCAGATACTGGCATTATCGGAGAGCCGAGGCCTCCCCAGCACTCTGAGCAAGGGCGAGCCTTGGGCCTCCCTGGATTACTTCTCGAGTGAGGGGCAGGGCCTGCTGGAGGGGGCCCCAGAGAAAGGAGAGAAGGTACGGAATCACTGGCTCAGTGAGTGAGAAATACAGGGGTCTGTTTTTTCTTTTCTTTTTTCTTTTTTTTTTTTTTTTTTTGGGTGGGGGGTTGCTGGGGATAGAACCCAGGGCCTCGGGCATGCTGGGCAAGTGCTCTGCCACTAGCCTCACTCTATCCCGAGAAAGATCCGATTTTACTTGCATCTCACATCTGTTTTCCAAAGGACCTTGAGGACTTAGAGTGACAGCCAGGTCTGAGGGGAGCTGTGCACAGACATGGGGGTTATGTCGCACAGCTAGGACAGATGAAAGCCCCCATACGGCACCCCTGCACAGCTGTGCACGCCCCTAGCTGATGAGCTCTGGAAGTGAGAGGATCAGTGGAAGGCGGGCAGGGCTCCGGGGAGGCAAGACCAAGGAAGCCCAGCTGGTCACATGGCTCTGAGATCTCTAGGCATATCTGGGCCTGCCCATGGGAGAGGCAGACTGACCCATTGGTCCTTACCACCCTCACCCTGCACGGCTATACCTCAGGCTGTCGCCTGGACCTGGCCCCTCCCAGTGCCCAGGGACTGCCTCAGCACACAGAATGGATGCCAAGACCCTTCTGAGTTTCATACCAGGCCCCACACTTCCCTCCCCGTGCTCCGTCATCGTGACGTCTCTTGCTCTCAGTCCCCGACACCTGCTTTTCCCACTGGATGAAAGGGCCACAAGGGAGGGAGGAGCCAGTCCTGGTGCTGGGAGCTGCTGGTGCCCAAGGACGTGCCGCCTGCCCGGCCCCACTAACGGCCCTTGGGTAGGCCTGGATAGCATGTGCAGACTCTACCCTCCCACAGGTGCCTGGGGACCTGCTTGTACTTGGCTCATGCTACCCTGTCCTCGAGCAGCAGTGTGCCCACTCCTGGCCATGGCCCCTGGAGGCTGGCAGGTGCCAGCAGGGTAGCCGTAACAGTCTTGGCTTTCTCTAGACCAGGCCCTGCGGGTGCAGCAGCCCAAGAGGAGAGAAATGTGTGAGCATTTCGCGTGGTCTTACTTCACCGTTTCTGCTTATGACAGTAATTCGCATCTGGCACTGAGTGACCCTGGGCCCTTGTGGTCTCCTTTCCTTGTCAGAGTGGTTTTTCTTGCTCTCCTCCTGCCCAGCTGCCATAATAGAATCACAGACTGGGGCTTAAACAACAGACGTTCATTTCTGACGCTCTGGAGACTGGAGGCTGGGATCAGGGAGCCAGCCCAGCTGGGCTCTGGTGAGGTCTGACTCCTGGTTTGCAGATGGCTGCCCTTTGCTGGGTCCTCAATGGTAGAGAGAGAGAGCACTTGTTATCTCATCCTCTTCTCAGAAACAAAGCCACAGTCCTGTTGGAGCAGGGCCCCACCCCTGGCCCCACTGAACTTTAATGAGGCCATGCCTCCAAGTGCGGTCACAGTGGGGCTGGGGGCGCAGCATGTGTGTGGGAGAGCACTCGTAGCATCCACTGGTCAGAGCATGGAGGCTTTTTCTTCTGGGCTGAGGACAGAAGCTGGGGTCTCAGGCAGTGATTGGCCATCACTCTGCCACTCCCAGCCCAGCATGGGACTTTGTTTGGCTTTGACAGGAGTCTTCTGATGTGCATCTTGACTGGAGGGGCCGGTTTCTGCAGGCCGTGCAAGAGGCATTGGAGAGGGAGCGGGAGAAACTGAAGGCGGAACTGCAGTCAAGGCCCAGCGGCCCAGACCCAGTGGACTACAGCTTCCTGTTTGAGCGGCTGGAGAAGGTTGTGCGAGAGCAGGTGAGCAGCAGCCCTGCACCTGCACCCTTTCAGTCCAGGACCCTGGCTCTGTTAGAGGCAGTGGAGCGTGCGTGCTTTCACTCCTGAGCTCTGGTCAGCACCCCTGCTTCTTCCTGAACCTCACTCTCCTGGCACACTAGCCTCAGGCCTGCCCAGCACTCTGCACGTGGGGCCAGAGGATGAGGTTACTGCAGGGCACCAGAGCCTGCTGCACCGCTGTGCCTGACAGGCGAGGGGTGCTGAGGGTCAGGGGCCAATGCTCCACCTGAGCCTAGAGCCGTGGGGGTGCTGGGGCCCATGCACCCACCGCACTCCTGGGGTCCGTAGCCTGTCCCAACAGTGCTGGAAGCTCAGGCTTGCAAGGGTGGGCTGCAGAGGGACAAGTATACACAAATTCTGCCTCCTTCCCCAGCGCCTGCCAGTCCTGTGCCTCACACCATGTCTCTTCTCTCACAGGGAGACCTGCAGGAGAAGGCTCAGAAGCACCAGCGCCTGCAGGACAGGAGTAGCCTGCTGTCTGAGGTCCAGGCCCTACGTGCCCAGCTGCGTCTGACGCACCTGCAGAACCAGGAGAAGCTGCAGCAGCTGTGTGCAGCGCTAACCAGTGCAGAGGCCCGCGGAAGCCAGCGGGAGCACCAGCTGCGCAGGCAGGGTGGGTGTCGCTGCTCTTGCTGCCTTGTGCCTTCAACCTCACGGCCCCCTCTGGGTGTGCTCCTGTGGGGTACGGGACAGTGGCAGCTAGGCCCTCAGCCAGAATGCTGGGGTCTCATGGGACACCCAGGCTGCAGAACCCTGCTCCCGTGAGCGTGTGGGAGGCCTTGGGAGTGTTATGTGTTTCCACTTTCAATTTAAGTTCTTTGGCAGTTTTTTGTAGTTGCTTACATCAGCTGTGAGTGATGCTTTTGGTTCTTTCCCCACTTGCTTTCTGGCCTTTGTGCACGTCAGACTGGGTAAATGCCCGTTCTTGTACTGGTCACTCCTTAGTGTGAGGAACATTCTGCAGATGGCCTTGTGCTGGGTTCTGCCCAGTTGTGCATTCTAGGCTGAACTTGCTCTCGTCCTGTGTCTGCAAGGGCCCTGGTCTGTGGTCTTTCTCTCTCATGTGCCCGTTTCTGGCTTTGGTGCATAGAAAGCACTGACCTCATGGATGGGTGGGACCTGTCTCCTCCTCCTCTTGTCCAGAGGAGTCTGTGCAGAGCTGGGTGATCTCTTCCATTGGTTCCAGGAGATTCTCCTGCAAAGCCACGCAGGTTTGTCCCTGCGGGAGTATGTGGCAGGACTGGCTGGCCCTGGGGATGGCCTCGAGGGCACATCATTACTTCTGGAGAGCCGGCCTAGGTGGAATGGACTCAGGCCGAAGGAGTGCGACCCTGCCACCTATTCAGCAGTTCTCTGACTCAGCCCTGCTCGCACACGCTTGGAACTCTTCTTGAGTAACGCTGTCTTGTGTTTTGATCTCTCTCAGTTGAGCTGTTGGCCTACAAGGTTGAGCAGGAAAAGTGCATAGCAAGTGACTTGCAGAGAACCCTGAGTAAAGAGCAGGAGGCGGCAAGTGATGTCCGCAGACTCCTAGCACTGGAGCAGAGCGCAGCGCAGGACTTGAAGTCGGAGAACGCAAGGCTGCTGGAGTCCCTTGATGAGGTGCAGCGGGAGTCCCTCCAGCTGAGGTATGCCCCAACAGCCCCCTCTGTTGACTGTCAGCTGGGTCACAGGTCACCTCAGCCCCATCTGCTGCGGGGCTTGCAGAGAACCCTTCGGCTTGGGTCTGGGAATGAGGGATGGAGTCCCACAGGTGCGTGGGAGTGGCAGGCTGCCTTCCTGTCAGCATTCCTGATGTGCACACAGTGCCCCCGGCTGTCGCCTCACAGGTCTCTGCTGGACGGGAAGGAGAGTGACCTGAAGGCTGCACTGGAGGAACTGGAGTGTGAGCGTGAGAAGGAGCGTGTCCTCCAGGCCCAGCAGGAGGAGCAGCAGCTGCAGCACCTGCAGAGGGAGGGCCAGAGTGCCAAGGCCCTGGAGGTAACTGGGCAACAGGGGCGCCCAGGCTTCCAGCCAGTGAGGTCAGGAGCAGGATGCAGAAACAACCCCCACCGTCACCCCTGCCGCCTGCCTGGCTCTCCTTCCCAGCAGTGTGCCCAGTTGGTGGGAGCTTGAGGCAGTGAGAGAGGCTGCGTCTTTAGGCCAAGTTCTACTCTGCGGTGACAGAACCACTGCACTGGGGAGGGGCAGCCCAGGTGGCCTATGAAGGCACATGGCTCCGCTCAGTGGCCCCTGCTGTCCCTGAGTGTTCATCTCTGGAAGGTGGGCGAGTCTTCTCTCTGACTGTCCACGCAGCCTGCGTGGTCTCTGCATGGCCCAGATCATTGGTGGGAATGCAGCTTCTTTGTCCTGTGTAGGCCTAACCAGTGGCCTCTTGCTCAGAGCCGGTTCTCTGTCAGCTCTGTGGGTCAGGGTGCCTGCCTTTCAGGATCCTGGTTCACAGTACGCAGCACATGTGTGTCTTTGGGCCCTGGGTTTCGTGGTTTTCTGAGGACAGAAGGAGGGGTCTCCTGAGTGTGGGCGGGCGTGTCTGTTGACGTGAGGCCACTTCCACGCCTGTCGCAGACTACAGAAGCAAGACTTCCTGTGTGTACAAACTTGGAAAGGCCCAACCACTGGGTCACAACTCACGAACAGATGCTGGACAGGAAAAACTACTTAGATGCTTTTCCTCACAATGATTTACTTTTCCCCATCATGTTTTTTCACCAATGCAGGAGTTAAAAATATCTTTGGAGAAGCAACATGCTCAAAATAATCAGCTGTGTATTGCATTGAAACATGAGCGGATGGCCAAGGACAACCTGCAGCAGGAGCTGCAGATTGAGCACTCGCGCTGTGAAGCCTTGCTGGCCCAGGAGCGCAGCCAGCTATCCCAGCTCCAGGAGAGCCTAGAGGCAGAGAGGAGCCGCTCCCGGGAGCTGTCGGAGGCCTTGCAGCATGAGCGGGTCCTGACGGAGCAGCTGAGCCGCAGCACGCAGGAGAAACCTATGCAGCACACCCTGTTGCGGAAGCTGAAGGAGGAGAAGGCCCGCGTGCAGGAGCTCCAGGCCGTGCTTGCCAGGGTGCAGCAGCAGGCCCTGCACACCCAGCAGCAGCTGGAGGCCCAGGCCCAGGAGCACCGTGTGCAGCTCCAGAAGCAGCAGGAGGTAAGTGCCACCTTGAGATTGGCGGTGGACACGCTCCAGACCCAGAGCCGGGAGCTGAGATGCTGCCTGGAGAGCAGCAGGGAGAAGCCAGCTTGGCCACAGGCAGAATTAGAGCAGTTACACACACGAGGGAGAGCGCACGAAGCCCGCAAGGAAGCCAGGAGGAGGATGCCGAGGCCCAGCCAGGCAGACGCCGAGGAGTGGAAGAAGTGGCAGAGAGACAAGGAGAAGCTGGTGAGAGCCGTCTGCGGCCGTTCGTGAGTTCTTAGAAAACCTGAGCAGTGAAGGGTAGGACAGTCCTCAAGGGGCTCATCCTGGGCCTTTGTCCTCTGTCCTCGGGTTCGAGTGTCCTCTTGCCAGCACCTCATCCTGCAACTTCCTCCAGCCTGGCAGAGAACTTTGAAATTGGGAAGCGTGATTCCTTCAGCGTATCTCCTTTTCAAGATGGTCTTGGCCATTTGGGCTCCTTGCAATTCCATGTGACTGAAGTTTGAGTTTCATTTCCGCACAAAGGCCATTGGGTTACAATAGGGATTGCATTCAGTCTGTGGATTGCTTGTGTAGTGCTGACATTTTAACAAGAAACGGCCTTCTGGTTGGGTATGGTTTGGCCACACCTGTGATTCCAGAGGCTTGGGAGGCTGAGACAGGAGGATCCGAAGTTCAGGGCGAGCCTTGGCAGCTTAGGCAGACCCTGTCTCAAAGTAAAATAAGGGCTGAGGATATGTCCTGGAGGTGGAACCATTTCCTTGTTTGTGGTAAGCCCTAGGTTCAATCTGCAGGGCTGCAAAAAAAGGGGAGAAAAAGCCGAGCCTTCTGAAGCTCCAGTGTGGACTGTCCTCTGGTCAGGCAGCCCTGCAGCAGTCTTCGGTAGCTCTCCCCAGTGTTCCGAAGCTCTTGTCTGTGTTTTTTCAGGGTCAGTTGAGATCTGAGGCTCTGGTCCTTTTCCCTGATGGTGTGTACGTGCCAAGTGGTTGGTCTCCATCTGAGATGCCCTCTTGTCCCTGGCACGAGCCCCATGTGGTCATGGCAGACCCTTCTTGCTGCAGGCTTCAGAGTTTGTTTTGTGGGTGTTCTGATGGGAATTTCTGAGCTGTGTTATAAGGGTTACTGGATGTAGTTTCCTTGTGATGTCTTTGATTTTAGAGTTGAAATCCCAGTGTCCTCAGGGGACAGGTTCAGAAGTGTTCTCTTGTGGGTTTTGAAGGCTTTTAACATTTAGATATGTTTTATGTCAACTCAAGGCTTTTTAAACAGTATCTTCACTGCTTGCTTTTGTATTTTATGAAATCATGAAAGAGTGTGTGTGTGTGGTGTGTGTGTTTAACACACAGGTCAGGTGAAACCAATGGCCTGGACCTTCCAAGGGATTGCCTGCCATGAAGTAGGAAAGGGACATCTGCTTCCTAAAGTAAAACTCTGGGTTTCTAAACATTTCAAGGATAAACCAGATCCTAAAGTGATATGAGGATAGTTTTAGGAGTTCCTATCAGAAGTGTGCTTGGTGTGCTCTGCAGCTTCATGAGACAGAATTCAGGTACCAACGGGTTCTTCCACTTCAGTCGCACGGTTTGGTAGTTGAGGGTTGATCCCGGCAGTGTTTGGGAGCTTCTCTCCACCCAGGCCCAGGCTGCGTTGGCTCAGCTCCCTCACACACAGCCCCGGGACGCCTGGCCTGCCTGTTGCTGTGGCCCTGCCTCTGCAGGGTTCTCCTGTGCATGGAGTCCCACGGGATGTGATCTACTGCCATCAAGGCTCTGTGGACGCATTTTCCACATGTCAGTGGCACTTAATATTTTTTTTCCTGTTAAAAAAATTTCCTAAATGATTGTGTTTTATCACCAAACACATGGAAAGAAGCAAGAATGTTGTGGAGGTGTAGACCCTGCCTCCAGCAGGGTCCTGGGCCACTACGTGTGCACTGATGTCCCTAGCGTGCCGGCTGGCACCTGGGATGTGACTGTCTGGCTATTGTGGTGCTGCAGGGTCTCTGCCCCCTCTGTCAGAGGTCCCAAGCCACACCCATTCCATTTGGATGTTTCATGAAGTGGGCAGCGCCACGGTTCTGCATAAAAGCCAAGGAGGCCCCTCCTTGGTCTCCGACTGCCCAGACGTGTGTGCAGCGGGACAGGCCCTTAGAGTTTTCTTGCAGCTTCAGTGAACTGAAGTTCAGAGCCCTGTTCTGGGTGTACTTAACTGAGTCTCCTGTGTGGTCATAAATTTTACTTTCCTCACATGGAAAAAATGGGTAAAATCACCTCTTCTATCACCCCTGTGGCTGGAGCACTGAGTGGACATCAGAAGGGGAGCCCCTGCACCAGCCCAACCCTGCAAGCTGTGTGGCTCAGGCCTGGGCTGGGCTCTTCTCCAGCAGTCTCAGTCTCGGCTCTTCCTGTCCATGACCTGTCTGTGTCATGAGTGTCCCTCTGCCCTTCCTGAGGCGCCTGGTCCTGCCCTGTGGGGTCAGGGTACCCCGCAAGGTGCTCCAGTGTGTGTGGAGGTGTTCCTCCTGCACCTCTGGGACCTGGGGGTGCTGGGCAGATGAACTCACCAAGAGGGCAGGTGGTTGCTCGGTGAGGTGAGGCTTTGGGACCAGAGGACCACGTGGACCTGGCCCAGGGGGCTGCGGCGTGTGCAGGCGCAGGCCTGTCCATGTCTGTGTGAGGGTGTGCCGTGTGTGGAGCTTGTCCTGCCTGAGTCTGCGTCACAGGCTCCTCTCCAGCAGGCCTCGAGGGCTCGCCTGGCTCTGGTGTCAGCCCTGTGGCCTTCAGGAGTGAAGATGGGCTCCAGGGTGTGGCCTGGGCCTGTGCAGGGTGGAGGGTGCTAAGGACGGGTGGGCCAGATCCCAGTGAGGCCCAGCCACAAGCCCAGCCCTCGTCTTGGAAACTCACCTCAGGTCTTCTCTGTTTCTGGCCCTTGCCGGCAGCGGGAGCTGCAACTGCAGCGCCAGAGGGACGCGCACAAGATGGAGCAGCTGCAGCAGGTGGTGCGAGGGCTGCGCGTGGAGGAGGAGGAGGCGCCCCACGGTGATGGCCCCCGCCCAGGCTCCCTGGAGTTGGACCTCCTGCAGGGGCAGCGGCAGGAGCTGGAGAGGATTCGCCAGCAGCTGCTCTGTGCTGCTGGACTCTTGGCCAGCTTCGTCAGCCGCACGGTGGACAGGTGACTCCCTGCACAGCACCCGCACCTGCCACTCGCCCTAGGTGCTGGGAGCAATCAGGCTCTGAGCTCTTGGTGGTGGTGGGCTCACCCTTGTTCCCTTCCCAAGTCAGTGGGCAGGGATTCCCCGAAAGACCCGATGAAACCCTGTCTTCTGCCTTCTCATATCAGAGGAAAACCCTGTGACGCGCTGGGCATCTGACCAGGCTTCCGAGTTCCGCACAGACGTGTTTTCTCCACACTACCTGGAGAGCCCTGGGCACCCCTGCCCTGCTCGTGCAGGGTTGCGGTGCTGTGCTGCATCGCCCCAGGCCTCCAGGGCCACCACTCACACAATTGAGGCCAGACTCAGTGCCAGGAAGCTGTGCGGAGAAAGTTCTGTGTGGACTGGGGTTGGGGGGGCGGGGGCGCTCCCCTACACGATCAGCTAGTCGAGTTCTCCTGACTAGTAGGGTTCAGTGTACAGAGCAGCATAATTTCTAAGCAGTTTCATTTAGGACAGGATTTTTTAAAATACATTTTTAGCTGTAGATGCACATGTTACCTTTATTTTATTGATTTTTAAAAAATATTTATTTTTTAGTTGTAGTTGGACAAAATACCTTCATTTTATTCATTTTTTATGTGGTGCTGAGGATCGAACCCAGGGCCTTGCATGTGCTAGACAAGCACGCTACTGCTGAGCCACAACTCCTGCCCTGTATTATTGATTTATTTTTATGTGGTGCTGAGGACTGAACCCAGTGCCCCACATGTGCCAGGCAAGCGCTAGACCACCGAGCCGTACTCCTAGCCAGTCTTGGTCAGAATTTTTAACAATTGGCCCAGAATTCCAGCAGAAAGCAGAGGCGTGTGGGCACCTGGGCACTGCCTTGTACTCAGTGATGTGGGGCTGGAGATTTCTGTGCCTCTCAGACATGTCCTCCTGCCGGCCCTGCCACCCTGCCTGGGACTGTGCCCCTCTGCCACCCTGGAAGAGGGTTTCTCAGCCCCTAAGTCATGGAGAGGTGGCTGGAGGGGGTGACAGCTGATTATCATGCCCGAGGGCGGCCCAAGCATCGCAGTTACTGGGTGAGGGTGTGGGCTGAGGGTGATGGCTGGTGCACTTTCCTTGCCTCTCTTCACGGGGAGTCCTTGCGTAGCTAAGAGGAGAGCACGTGAGATACATGTGGCCCTTGTGAGTGCCCTTTACCTTTACAGGACGATTCACGACTGGACTGTATCCAACGAGAAGGCAGTGTCATCTTTAGTGCAGACTTTACAGGGGCTGAAGTCTGAACTGAGCACGCCCACCTCCTCCCAGGTACCCTGCGCCCTCAGCCCTGACCTAAGGGCCAAGGTTCTCCAGAGGGATGTTGTGGCAGCACTCTGGGTTCTTTTATGGGTTGTTGGTGGTTCCTCTCTCCCTTGCTGTTGGGGCTTTGCCATCTGGGTCCTGCCCCGTGTGACCGCGTGCAGTGCCCTCTACTTTGGCCGTATTGTAGAGTCTTCGGGGCTCAGCATGCAGTCCAGTGAAGGCTGCGTGGTCTCTGAACCCCTCTGTGCAGGTGTGCTCTCTGCGGGGCCTGAGCTGGCTCTGGACTGGCTGGTCGGCCAGGGTGTGGGCTTCTCCACTTCCTGGATGCTCAGCCCACTCACTGTTTCTAAGGCCACAGCAAAAAATGAAACCCAATTCCTCCTGGAAAGTTCTGTGCCCTATGTGCAGTCTTTGGAAAAATTCCTGGCTGCTGACATGGTCTCTGACAAATGTGTGATGTTTATGAAATCAGAAGTGTCCTGTGGCCAGGTGCTGTGTCTATCATCCCAGCCATGTGGTAGGCTGGCCTCCATTAGCAGACCCTGTCTCAAAGTAGTTGAGAGGGGCTGGTGTGGCCCAGTGGCAGAGGGCCCTGGGCTCACCCCCCAGAGTGTTGTGCAACGCTGCCTGCTGTCAGGAGGCTGCCACTACCCCCCCCCCACGTCCTGGGGCAGCCACTGGTGAGCTCTGCTACGTGCCCTGCGATCTGGGAGGTAATGGGCCTATCTTACAGGACTTGCACATTGACCCCAAGGATGAGCACAATACTCCTTGTCACCTCTTTGAGTGCCACCTCTGTTTGTGGAGCTCCTAGAACAACTAGGAGAGGTGACTGTAGCAGGCCTGTGTCACTCATGCTGTCCAGTGTGGTGAAAAGTCTGCTTCCTTGAGGAGGGAGAGATGGGAGTAGAAGAGTTGGTGTTTCCTGCCTGGTAAAGGGCTAACGGCACCCAGCTGCACAGCTTCCTGTCAGACTCCCAGCTTTGACCTGTAACCCCGAAGACAGCCAGCGGCAGCAGAACAGTGTGCATGCTCTCTTTATTTCCTCCTTTTAAGAAGAAAACGGCAGCAGAGCTCCAAGTCCAGCTGGTGGACCTGCTGCTACAGGACAACAACGCGCTCACCAGCGCCCTCAGCACAGCGGCCCGGGAGGAGGCGGAGCTGCGCAGGGTAGTGTCCCGGCTGGAGAGGACCTTGAAGCACCACGCGCAGAAGGGCTGTGTCCTGAGCGTAGGTGTCCGCCCCAGACCTGTGTCTCTGACCTTCCTGTCCTGGGTGGTGGTTTGAGACTGCGTTGGGCTCTGCTGCCTAGGCTGGTCTCTACCTCCTGCCTTGGCCTCCTGAGCACCCAGTGTTATCTGTAAGAAGCCACCACACGGTGTTTGAGGGGAGCAGGGGTGTACCGGGGTGTACCGTCCATGGTCAGTGCAGCCTCAGTTGCATCCTGGGCTCAGGGAGACCCATGCACAGCTCCCGCCCATCCATGCTGGGCCTCCCCTACAGAAGTCCTGGGAGAAGCCAGGTGTTGGCACACGACCTTCTCCCCTGGGGTGAGGCCCTGGCCACTGTCTCCTGCCTCAGTTGGCCCTTAGTCGTCCTTCTCCAGGTGTTCTTACTGAAAAACAGCTCCAGCCTCTCAGGGAGCTTGAGACTTGGCAACTTAGTGAGACCTTGCCTCAAACGTGAAAATAAAAAAAAGGGTGGGAATGTAGCTCCGGGGTGGAGCACCAAGCATTCAATCCCCAGTACTGCAGAAATAAAAAGAAGAGCTTTGTAGAGGGTCCTGGCTGTGGTTCGTTACAGAGGTCGGGCAGGTCTGCCTGGAAGCACGACAGGACAGTTCCACGGTACTCAGACCCTGGTCGGCCCACACTGGATGCAAGCGAGGAAGCAAATATCTCTAGTGTCAAAGTAAGATTAAGTCCATTTGGGTGTTGGGATATAGAGGAAGGCCAAGCCCATGTGGGTACTGGGGCACAGAGTGAGTCCGTGCCCCTGTGGGTACTGGGGTACAGAGTAAGACCAAGCCTACCTGGGTGTTGGGGCACAGAGTAAGACCAAGGCCGCCTGGGTGCTGGGGCACAGAGTAAGACCAAGCCCACCTGGGTGCTGGGGCATAGAATGAGACCATGTCCCTGTGGGAATCGGGGTACAGGGTGTTGTGGCACTTTTAGATCATGTGTTGGTCAGTGGTCAGCTGCAGACAAATGCCGGGACACAGCATGCAAGTCTCGTCTGCTGTGTGTGGCTATCGGCACGTCCACAAAATGCACACCCTTATAGGGAGGAGGCACCAGCTGTGGGCTGGCTCTGAGGAAAAGCTGCTTATCAGTGTGGCCACAGAGCTCTGTGTGCAGCCTCCTGGTTCCCTGCAGTTGTCCGCCACCCAGGTTGTCCGCAGACCCATGGTGAAGCCCCCGCCTTGCCCAGTTTGCCCCTTACTTAGGTGGGAGTTCCAGGGTCCTTCATGGGGACTCAGCTGATGGTGCTCTGAGGGGCGGTGTGTCCAGGCTCTGTCTGGTAGACAGGTTGATGGGCACCACGGGGTGTCTCGGACTGACTTCATGACAGTTTGCTGAGGAGATCAGTCTGGTCCTCTGTGAGGAGCCACAGAGTGCTGCACGAGGGGCAGCAGGTGTGTGTGCTGCTTGTGAAGGAGCCTGCTGTGTTTCCCTTCAGATGGAGAAGTTGTACCTGCATTACTTGAGAGCAGAGAGCTTCAGAAAAGCTCTGATTTATCAGAAGAAATATCTGTTACTGTTGATCGGCGGGTTCCAGGATTCAGAGCAGGAGACACTCTCCATGATTGCTCACTTGGGGGTGTTCCCTTCCAAAGCAGATAAGAAGGGAGCCTCATCTCGTCCTTTCACAAGGTTCCGCACTGCTGTCAGGGTGGTCATCGCGGTTCTCAGGTAAGCCCGCCCTACATGTGCTCTAGGAGCCTGCAGGCTTCCACTTGGAATGTGGCAGTGTTTTCTCGTGAGAGGAGTGGCCTCGAGGCCTCAGACAACAGATGCTGGTCTTCACAGTGTGGTGTGGTGTGTGGCTGTGCCTCTGCAGCAGGGAGGCTGAAAGGAGGTACTTCCCACCCTCCCACTGCTTCACACAGGGTTGACGACCAGCAGGCACATAGGGCGACATCAGAAACTGCCTTCTCCTTGTGGACTTCATTCTTTTTTCCGTCAGAATTCACAGACCAGCAGTTAGGTGCATAGAGGTCTGTCCCTCACCAAGCTGGCAGCCACTTCAGGCACCTGACCACTGGCGCTGGCAGCCCAGGCTCTGCCCCACTACGTAGTTAGCCCTGTCTTCCTGGGAAAGCATTCTTCAGGCACCCCTACCATTGGCATTGAGCTTATTTTTGGAGCAGGAATGTGGGTCTCTAGTGCTTTTGGGAATTTCAGTCATTCCAGAGTTAACAGTGGTAAAAAATCATTTTATTTTTTAATTTTAAAATTTCAGAGTTTCTAAGCATCCTGATGACCATAGAAGTGCCCTCCCAGGGCCAGGCGAGGGCCCATCTGGGGTGCTGAAGAGAGTGGGCTTGAGGGCCAGCAGGGCAGGGGCAAGCGAAGGAGAGCACTCAGGGGATTGTGCTCTGGGCCTTCTCAAGGCCACAGATCTGATCTGTGGGGAGAAGGCCCTGCTCCAGGAGGTGTCTTGGAGAGTGCTGGGTGGGGAGAAGGCCCTGCTCCAGGAGGTGTCTTGGAGAGTGCTGGGTGGAGGAGAAGGCCCTGCTCCAGGAGGTGTCTTGGAGAGTGCTGGGTGGAGGAGAAGGCCCTGCTCCAGGAGGTGTCTTGAAGAGTGCTGGGTGGGGAGAAGTCCCTGCTCCAGGTGGTGTCTTGGAGAGTGCTGGGTGGGGAGAAGGCCCTGTTCCAGGAGGTGTCTTGGAGAGTGCTGGGTGGGGAGAAGGCCCTGTTCCAGGAGGTGTCTTGGAGAGTGCTGGGTGGAGGAGAAGGCCCTGCTCCAGGAGGTGTCTTGGAGAGTGCTGGGTGGAGGAGAAGGCCCTGCTCCAGGAGGTGTCTTGGAGAGTGCTGGGTGGAGGAGAAGGCCCTGCTCCAGGAGGTGTCTTGGAGAGTGCTGGGTGGGGAGAAGGCCCTGCTGCAGGAGGTGTCTTGGAGAGTGCTGGGTGGGGAGAAGGCCCTGCTCCAGGAGGTGTCTTGGAGAGTGCTGGGTGGAGGAGAAGGCCCTGCTCCAGGAGGTGTCTTGGAGAGTGCTGGGTGGAGGAGAAGGCCCTGCTCCAGGAGGTGTCTTGGAGAGTGCTGGGTGGGGAGAAGGCCCTGCTGCAGGAGGTGTCTTGGAGAGTGCTGGGTGGGGAGAAGGCCCTGCTCCAGGAGGTGTCTTGGAGAGTGCTGGGTGGAGGAGAAGGCCCTGCTCCAGGAGGTGTCTTGGAGAGTGCTGGGTGGAGGAGAAGGCCCTGCTCCAGGAGGTGTCTTGGAGAGTGCTGGGTGGAGGAGAAGGCCCTGCTCCAGGAGGTGTCTTGGAGAGTGCTGGGTGGGGAGAAGGCCCTGCTCCAGGAGGTGTCTTGGAGAGTGCTGGGTGGAGAAGGCCCTGCTCCAGGAGGTGTCTTGGAGAGTGCTGGGTGGGGAGAAGGCCCTGCTCCAGGAGGTGTCTTGGAGAGTGCTGGGTGGAGAAGGCCCTGCTCCAGGAGGTGTCTTGGAGAGTGCTGGGTGGGGAGAAGGCCCTGCTGCAGGAGGTGTCTTGGAGAGTGCTGGGTGGAGGAGAAGGCCCTGCTCCAGGAGGTGTCTTGGAGAGTGCTGGGTGGAGGAGAAGGCCCTGCTCCAGGAGGTGTCTTGGAGAGTGCTGGGTGGGGAGAAGGCCCTGTTCCAGGAGGTGTCTTGGAGAGTGCTGGATGGGGAGAATGCCCTGCTCCAGGAGGTGTCTTGGAGAGTGCTGGGTGGAGGAGAAGGCCCTGCTCCAGGAGGTGTCTTGGAGAGTGCTGGGTGGAGGAGAAGGCCCTGCTGCAGGAGGTGTCTTGGAGAGTGCTGGGTGGAGGAGAAGGCCCTGCTCCAGGAGGTGTCTTGGAGAGTGCTGGGTGGGGAGAAGGCCCTGTTCCAGGAGGTGTCTTGGAGAGTGCTGGGTGGAGGAGAAGGCCCTGTTCCAGGAGGTGTCTTGGAGAGTGCTGGGTGGGGAGAAGGCCCTGCTGCAGGAGGTGTCTTGGAGAGTGCTGGGTGGGGAGAAGGCCCTGTTCCAGGAGGTGTCTTGGAGAGTGCTGGGTGGAGGAGAAGGCCCTGCTCCAGGAGGTGTCTTGGAGAGTGCTGGGTGGGGAGAAGGTCCTGCTGCAGGAGGTGTCTTGGAGAGTGCTGGGTGGAGAAGGCCCTGTTCCAGGAGGTGTCTTGGAGAGTGCTGGATGGGGAGAATGCCCTGCTCCAGGAGGTGTCTTGGAGAGTGCTGGGTGGAGGAGAAGGCCCTGCTCCAGGAGGTGTCTTGGAGAGTGCTGGGTGGGGAGAAGGCCCTGCTGCAGGAGGTGTCTTGGAGAGTGCTGGGTGGGGAGAAGGCCCTGTTCCAGGAGGTGTCTTGGAGAGTGCTGGATGGGGAGAATGCCCTGCTCCAGGAGGTGTCTTGGAGAGTGCTGGGTGGAGGAGAAGGCCCTGCTCCAGGAGGTGTCTTGGAGAGTGCTGGGTGGGGAGAAGGTCCTGCTGCAGGAGGTGTCTTGGAGAGTGCTGGGTGGAGGAGAAGGCCCTGCTCCAGGAGGTGTCTTGGAGAGTGCTGGGTGGGGAGAAGGCCCTGCTCCAGGAGGTGTCTTGGAGAGTGCTGGGTGGGGAGAAGGTCCTGCTCCAGGAGGTGTCTTGGAGAGTGCTGGATGGGGAGAAGGCCCTGCTCCAGGAGGTGTCTTGGAGAGTGCTGGGTGGAGGAGAAGGCCCTGCTCCAGGAGGTGTCTTGGAGAGTGCTGGGTGGGGAGAAGGCCCTGCTCCAGGAGGTGTCTTGGAGAGTGCTGGGTGGGGAGAAGGCCCTGCTCCAGGAGGTGTCTTGGAGAGTGCTGGGTGGAGGAGAAGGCCCTGCTCCAGGAGGTGTCTTGGAGAGTGCTGGGTGGAGGAGAAGGCCCTGCTCCAGGAGGTGTCTTGGAGAGTGCTGGGTGGAGGAGAAGGCCCTGCTCCAGGAGGTGTCTTGGAGAGTGCTGGATGGGGAGAAGGCCCTGCTCCAGGAGGTGTCTTGGAGAGTGCTGGGTGCAGGAGAAGGCCCTGCTCCAGGAGGTGTCTTGGAGAGTGCTGGGTGGGGAGAAGGCCCTGCTCCAGGAGGTGTCTTGGAGAGTGCTGGGTGGGGAGAAGGCCCTGCTGCAGGAGGTGTCTTGGAGAGTGCTGGGTGGAGGAGAAGGCCCTGCTCCAGGAGGTGTCTTGGAGAGTGCTGGGTGGAGGAGAAGGCCCTGCTCCAGGAGGTGTCTTGGAGAGTGCTGGGTGGAGGAGAAGGTCCTGCTGCAGGAGGTGTCTTGGAGAGTGCTGGGTGGAGGAGAAGGCCCTGCTCCAGGAGGTGTCTTGGAGAGTGCTGGGTGGGGAGAAGGCCCTGCTCCAGGAGGTGTCTTGGAGAGTGCTGGGTGGGGAGAAGGCCCTGCTGCAGGAGGTGTCTTGGAGAGTGCTGGGTGGAGGAGAAGGCCCTGCTCCAGGAGGTGTCTTGGAGAGTGCTGGGTGGGGAGAAGGCCCTGCTGCAGGAGGTGTCTTGGAGAGTGCTGGGTGGAGGAGAAGGCCCTGCTCCAGGAGGTATCTTGGAGAGTGCTGGGTGGGGAGAAGGCGCTGCTGCAGGAGGTGTCTTGGAGAGTGCTGGGTGGAGGAGAAGGCCCTGCTCCAGGAGGTGTCTTGGAGAGTGCTGGGTGGAGGAGAAGGCCCTGCTCCAGGAGGTGTCTTGGAGAGTGCTGGGTGGAGGAGAAGGCCCTGCTCCAGGAGGTGTCTTGGAGAGTGCTGGGTGGGGAGAAGGCCCTGCTCCAGGAGGTGTCTTGGAGAGTGCTGGGTGGGGAGAAGGCCCTGCTCCAGGAGGTGTCTTGGAGAGTGCTGGGTGGGGAGAAGGTCCTGCTCCAGGAGGTGTCTTGGAGAGTGCTGGGTGGAGGAGAAGGCCCTGCTCCAGGAGGTGTCTTGGAGAGTGCTGGGTGGAGGAGAAGGCCCTGCTCCAGGAGGTGTCTTGGAGAGTGCTGGGTGGAGGAGAAGGCCCTGCTCCAGGAGGTGTCTTGGAGAGTGCTGGGTGGAGGAGAAGGCCCTGCTCCAGGAGGTGTCTTGGAGAGTGCTGGGTGGGGAGAAGGTCCTGCTGCAGGAGGTGTCTTGGAGAGTGCTGGGTGGGGAGAAGGCCCTGTTCCAGGAGGTGTCTTGGAGAGTGCTGGGTGGAGGAGAAGGCCCTGCTCCAGGAGGTGTCTTGGAGAGTGCTGGGTGGAGGAGAAGGCCCTGCTCCAGGAGGTGTCTTGGAGAGTGCTGGGTGGAGGAGAAGGCCCTGTTCCAGGAGGTGTCTTGGAGAGTGCTGGGTGGGGAGAAGGTCCTGCTGCAGGAGGTGTCTTGGAGAGTGCTGGGTGGAGAAGGCCCTGCTCCAGGAGGTGTCTTGGAGAGTGCTGGGTGGAGGAGAAGGCCCTGCTCCAGGAGGTGTCTTGGAGAGTGCTGGGTGGAGGAGAAGGCCCTGCTCCAGGAGGTGTCTTGGAGAGTGCTGGGTGGGGAGAAGGCCCTGCTCCAGGAGGTGTCTTGGAGAGTGCTGGGTGGGGAGAAGGCCCTGCTGCAGGAGGTGTCTTGGAGAGTGCTGGGTGGAGGAGAAGGCCCTGCTCCAGGAGGTGTCTTGGAGAGTGCTGGGTGGAGGAGAAGGCCCTGCTCCAGGAGGTGTCTTGGAGAGTGCTGGGTGGAGGAGAAGGCCCTGCTCCAGGAGGTGTCTTGGAGAGTGCTGGGTGGGGAGAAGGTCCTGCTGCAGGAGGTGTCTTGGAGAGTGCTGGGTGGAGGAGAAGGCCCTGCTCCAGGAGGTGTCTTGGAGAGTGCTGGGTGGAGAAGGCCCTGCTCCAGGAGGTGTCTTGGAGAGTGCTGGGTGGAGAAGGCCCTGCTCCAGGAGGTGTCTTGGAGAGTGCTGGGTGGAGGAGAAGGCCCTGCTCCAGGAGGTGTCTTGGAGAGTGCTGGGTGGAGGAGAAGGCCCTGCTCCAGGAGGTGTCTTGGAGAGTGCTGGGTGGAGGAGAAGGCCCTGCTCCAGGAGGTGTCTTGGAGAGTGCTGGGTGGAGAAGGCCCTGCTCCAGGAGGTGTCTTGGAGAGTGCTGGGTGGAGGAGAAGGCCCTGCTCCAGGAGGTGTCTTGGAGAGTGCTGGGTGGAGAAGGCCCTGCTCCAGGAGGTGTCTTGGAGAGTGCTGGGTGGAGGAGAAGGCCCTGCTCCAGGAGGTGTCTTGGAGAGTGCTGGGTGGGGAGAAGGCCCTGCTCCAGGAGGTGTCTTGGAGAGTGCTGGGTGGAGAAGGCCCTGCTCCAGGAGGTGTCTTGGAGAGTGCTGGGTGGAGGAGAAGGCCCTGCTCCAGGAGGTGTCTTGGAGAGTGCTGGGTGGGGAGAAGGCCCTGCTCCAGGAGGTGTCTTGGAGAGTGCTGGGTGGAGAAGGCCCTGCTCCAGGAGGTGTCTTGGAGAGTGCTGGGTGGAGGAGAAGGCCCTGCTCCAGGTGGTGTCTTGGAGAGTGCTGGGTGGAGGAGAAGGCCCTGCTCCAGGAGGTGTCTTGGAGAGTGCTGGGTGGGGAGAAGGCCCCTGCTCCAGGAGGTGTCTTGGAGAGTGCTGGGTGGAGGAGAAGGCCCTGCTCCAGGAGGTGTCTTGGAGAGTGCTGGGTGGAGAAGGCCCTGCTCCAGGAGGTGTCTTGGAGAGTGCTGGGTGGAGGAGAAGGCCCTGCTCCAGGAGGTGTCTTGGAGAGTGCTGGGTGGAGAAGGCCCTGCTCCAGGAGGTGTCTTGGAGAGTGCTGGGTGGAGGAGAAGGCCCTGCTCCAGGAGGTGTCTTGGAGAGTGCTGGGTGGGGAGAAGGCCCTGCTCCAGGAGGTGTCTTGGAGAGTGCTGGGTGGAGGAGAAGGCCCTGCTCCAGGAGGTGTCTTGGAGAGTGCTGGGTGGAGGAGAAGGCCCTGCTCCAGGAGGTGTCTTGGAGAGTGCTGGGTGGAGGAGAAGGCCCTGCTCCAGGAGGTGTCTTGGAGAGTGCTGGGTGGGGAGAAGGCCCTGCTCCAGGAGGTGTCTTGGAGAGTGCTGGGTGGAGGAGAAGGCCCTGCTCCAGGAGGTGTCTTGGAGAGTGCTGGGTGGAGGAGAAGGCCCTGCTCCAGGAGGTGTCTTGGAGAGTGCTGGGTGGGGAGAAGGCCCTGCTGCAGGAGGTGTCTTGGAGAGTGCTGGGTGGAGAAGGCCCTGCTCCAGGAGGTGTCTTGGAGAGTGCTGGGTGGAGAAGGCCCTGCTCCAGGAGGTGTCTTGGAGAGTGCTGGGTGGAGGAGAAGGCCCTGCTCCAGGAGGTGTCTTGGAGAGTGCTGGGTGGAGAAGGCCCTGCTCCAGGAGGTGTCTTGGAGAGTGCTGGGTGGAGAAGGCCCTGCTCCAGGAGGTGTCTTGGAGAGTGCTGGGTGGAGGAGAAGGTCCTGCTCCAGGTGGTGTCTTGGAGAGTGCTGGGTGGAGAAGGCCCTGCTCCAGGAGGTGTCTTGGAGAGTGCTGGGTGGAGAAGGCCCTGCTCCAGGAGGTGTCTTGGAGAGTGCTGGGTGGAGGAGAAGGCCCTGCTCCAGGAGGTGTCTTGGAGAGTGCTGGGTGGGGAGAAGGCCCTGCTCCAGGAGGTGTCTTGGAGAGTGCTGGGTGGAGGAGAAGGCCCTGCTCCAGGAGGTGTCTTGGAGAGTGCTGGGTGGAGAAGGCCCTGCTCCAGGAGGTGTCTTGGAGAGTGCTGGGTGGAGGAGAAGGCCCTGCTCCAGGAGGTGTCTTGGAGAGTGCTGGGTGGAGAAGGCCCTGTTCCAGGAGGTGTCTTGGAGAGTGCTGGGAGGAGAAGGTCCTGCTCCAGGAGGTGTCTTGGAGAGTGCTGGGTGGAGAAGGCCCTGCTCCAGGAGGTGTCTTGGAGAGTGCTGGGTGGAGAAGGCCCTGCTCCAGGAGGTGTCTTGGAGAGTGCTGGGTGGTGGAGAAGGCCCTGCTCCAGGAGGTGTCTTGGAGAGTGCTGGATGGGGAGAAGGCCCTGCTCCAGGAGGTGTCTTGGAGAGTGCTGGGTGGTGGAGAAGGCCCTGCTCCAGGAGGTGTCTTGGAGAGTGCTGGATGGGGAGAAGGCCCTGCTCCAGGAGGTGTCTTGGAGAGTGCTGGGTGGAGGAGAAGGCCCTGCTCCAGGAGGTGTCTTGGAGAGTGCTGGGTGGAGAAGGCCCTGCTCCAGGAGGTGTCTTGGAGAGTGCTGGGTGGAGGAGAAGGCCCTGCTGCAGGAGGTGTCTTGGAGAGTGCTGGGAGGAGAAGGTCCTGCTCCAGGAGGTGTCTTGGAGAGTGCTGGGAGGAGAAGGCCCTGCTCCAGGAGGTGTCTTGGAGAGTGCTGGGAGGAGAAGGTCCTGCTCCAGGAGGTGTCTTGGAGAGTGCTGGGTGGAGGAGAAGGCCCTGCTGCAGGAGGTGTCTTGGAGAGTGCTGGATGGGGAGAAGGCCCTGCTGCAGGAGGTGTCTTGGAGAGTGCTGGGTGGGGAGAAGGCCCTGCTCCAGGAGGTGTCTTGGAGAGTGCTGGGTGGAGGAGAAGGCCCTGCTCCAGGAGGTGTCTTGGAGAGTGCTGGGTGGAGGAGAAGGCCCTGCTCCAGGAGGTGTCTTGGAGAGTGCTGGGTGGGGAGAAGGCCCTGCTCCAGGAGGTGTCTTGGAGAGTGCTGGGTGGAGGAGAAGGCCCTGCTCCAGGAGGTGTCTTGGAGAGTGCTGGGTGGAGGAGAAGGCCCTGCTCCAGGAGGTGTCTTGGAGAGTGCTGGGTGGAGGAGAACGCCCTGCTCCAGGAGGTGTCTTGGAGAGTGCTGGGTGGAGGAGAAGGCCCTGCTCCAGGAGGTGTCTTGGAGAGTGCTGGGTGGAGGAGAAGGCCCTGCTCCAGGAGGTGTCTTGGAGAGTGCTGGGTGGAGGAGAAGGCCCTGATCCAGGAGGTGTCTTGGAGAGTGCTGGGTGGGGAGAAGGCCCTGCTCCAGGAGGTGTCTTGGAGAGTGCTGGGTGGAGGAGAAGGCCCTGCTCCAGGAGGTGTCTTGGAGAGTGCTGGGTGGAGGAGAAGGCCCTGCTCCAGGAGGTGTCTTGGAGAGTGCTGGGTGGAGGAGAAGGCCCTGATCCAGGAGGTGTCTTGGAGAGTGCTGGGTGGTGGAGAAGGCCCTGTTCCAGGAGGTGTCTTGGAGAGTGCTGGGTGGAGGAGAAGGCCCTGCTCCAGGAGGTGTCTTGGAGAGTGCTGGGTGGAGGAGAAGGCCCTGCTCCAGGAGGTGTCTTGGAGAGTGCTGGGTGGAGGAGAAGGCCCTGCTCCAGGAGGTGTCTTGGAGAGTGCTGGGTGGAGGAGAAGGCCCTGCTTGAGGAGGTGTCTTGGAGAGTGCTGGGTGGAGGAGAAGGCCCTGTTCCAGGAGGTGTCTTGGAGAGTGCTGGGTGGAGGAGAAGGCCCTGCTCCAGGAGGTGTCTTGGAGAGTGCTGGGTGGAGGAGAAGGCCCTGCTCCAGGGGGTGTCTTGGAGAGTGCTGGGTGGAGGAGAAGGCCCTGCTCCAGGAGGTGTCTTGGAGAGTGCTGGATGGGGAGAATGCCCTGCTCCAGGTGGTGTCTTGGAGAGTGCTGGGTGGAGGAGAAGGCCCTGCTCCAGGAGGTGTCTTGGAGAGTGCTGGGTGGAGGAGAAGGCCCTGCTCCAGGGGGTGTCTTGGAGAGTGCTGGGTGGAGGAGAAGGCCCTGCTCCAGGAGGTGTCTTGGAGAGTGCTGGATGGGGAGAATGCCCTGCTCCAGGTGGTGTCTTGGAGAGTGCTGGGTGGAGGAGAAGGCCCTGCTCCAGGAGGTGTCTTGGAGAGTGCTGGATGGGGAGAATGCCCTGCTCCAGGTGGTGTCTTGGAGAGTGCTGGGTGGAGGAGAAGGCCCTGCTCCAGGAGGTGTTTTGGAGAGTGCTGGGTGGAGGAGAAGGCCCTGCTCCAGGGGGTGTCTTGGAGAGTGCTGGGTGGGGAGAAGGCCCTGCTCCAGGAGGTGTCTTGGAGAGTGCTGGGTGGGGAGAAGGCCCTGCTCCAGGGGGTGTCTTGGAGAGTGCTGGTGGAGGAGAAGGCCCTGTTCCAGGAGGTGTCTTGGCGAGTGCTGGGTGGGGAGAAGGCCCTGCTCCAGGGGGTGTCTTGGAGAGTGCTGGGTGGAGGAGAATGCCCTGCTCCAGGAGGTGTCTTGGAGAGTGCTGGGTGGGGAGAAGGCCCTGCTCCAGGAGGTGTCTTGGAGAGTGCTGGGTGGAGGAGAAGGCCCTGCTCCAGGAGGTGTCTTGAAGAGTGCTGGGTGGGGAGAAGGCCCTGCTCCAGGAGGTGTCTTGGAGAGTGCTGGGTGGAGGAGAAGGCCCTGCTCCAGGGGGTGTCTTGGAGAGTGCTGGGTGGAGGAGAAGGCCCTGCTGCAGGAGGTGTCTTGGAGAGTGCTGGGTGGGGAGAAGGTCCTGCTGCAGGAGGTGTCTTGGAGAGTGCTGGGTGGAGGAGAAGGCCCTGCTCCAGGAGGTGTCTTGGAGAGTGCTGGGTGGAGGAGAAGGCCCTGCTGCAGGAGGTGTCTTGGAGAGTGCTGGGTGGAGGAGAAGGCCCTGCTGCAGGAGGTGTCTTGGAGAGTGCTGGGTGGGGAGAAGGTCCTGCTCCAGGAGGTGTCTTGGAGAGTGCTGGGTGGGGAGAAGGCCCTGCTCCAGGAGGTGTCTTGGAGAGTGCTGGGTGGAGGAGAAGGCCCTGCTCCAGGAGGTGTCTTGGAGAGTGCTGGGGTGGGGAGAAGGCCCTGCTCCAGGAGGTGTCTTGGAGAGTGCTGGGTGGGGAGAAGGCCCTGCTCCAGGAGGTGTCTTGGAGAGTGCTGGGTGGAGGAGAAGGCCCTGCTCCAGGAGGTGTCTTGGAGAGTGCTGGGTGGGGAGAAGGTCCTGCTCCAGGAGGTGTCTTGGAGAGTGCTGGGTGGAGGAGAAGGCCCTGTTCCAAGGGGTGTCTTGGAGAGTGCTGGATGGGGAGAAGGCCCTGCTCCAGGAGGTGTCTTGGAGAGTGCTGGATGGGGAGAAGGCCCTGCTCCAGGAGGTGTCTTGGAGAGTGCTGGGTGGAGGAGAAGGCCCTGCTCCAGGAGGTGTCTTGGAGAGTGCTGGGTGGAGGAGAAGGCCCTGCTGCAGGAGGTGTCTTGGAGAGTGCTGGGTGGGGAGAAGGTCCTGCTCCAGGAGGTGTCTTGGAGAGTGCTGGGTGGAGGAGAAGGCCCTGTTCCAGGGGGTGTCTTGGAGAGTGCTGGGTGGAGGAGAAGGCCCTGCTCCAGGAGGTGTCTTGGAGAGTGCTGGGTGGAGGAGAAGGCCCTGCTGCAGGAGGTGTCTTGGAGAGTGCTGGATGGGGAGAAGGCCCTGCTCCAGGAGGTGTCTTGGAGAGTGCTGGGTGGAGGAGAAGGCCCTGCTGCAGGAGGTGTCTTGGAGAGTGCTGGGTGGAGGAGAAGGCCCTGCTGCAGGAGGTGTCTTGGAGAGTGCTGGGTGGGGAGAAGGTCCTGCTGCAGGAGGTGTCTTGGAGAGTGCTGGGTGGAGGAGAAGGCCCTGCTCCAGGAGGTGTCTTGGAGAGTGCTGGGTGGAGGAGAAGGCCCTGCTCCAGGAGGTGTCTTGGAGAGTGCTGGGTGGGGAGAAGGCCCTGCTCCAGGAGGTGTCTTGGAGAGTGCTGGGTGGAGGAGAAGGCCCTGCTGCAGGAGGTGTCTTGGAGAGTGCTGGGTGGAGGAGAAGGCCCTGCTGCAGGAGGTGTCTTGGAGAGTGCTGGGTGGAGGAGAAGGCCCTGCTGCAGGAGGTGTCTTGGAGAGTGCTGGGTGGGGAGAAGGTCCTGCTGCAGGAGGTGTCTTGGAGAGTGCTGGGTGGAGGAGAAGGCCCTGCTCCAGGAGGTGTCTTGGAGAGTGCTGGGTGGGGAGAAGGCCCTGCTCCAGGAGGTGTCTTGGAGAGTGCTGGATGGGGAGAAGGCCCTGCTCCAGGAGGTGTCTTGGAGAGTGCTGGGTGGAGGAGAAGGCCCTGCTGCAGGAGGTGTCTTGGAGAGTGCTGGGTGGAGGAGAAGGCCCTGCTGCAGGAGGTGTCTTGGAGAGTGCTGGGTGGAGGAGAAGGCCCTGCTGCAGGAGGTGTCTTGGAGAGTGCTGGGTGGAGGAGAAGGCCCTGCTGCAGGAGGTGTCTTGGAGAGTGCTGGGTGGGGAGAAGGCCCTGCTGCAGGAGGTGTCTTGGAGAGTGCTGGGTGGGGAGAAGGTCCTGCTCCAGGAGGTGTCTTGGAGAGTGCTGGGTGGGGAGAAGGTCCTGCTGCAGGAGGTGTCTTGGAGAGTGCTGGGTGGGGAGAAGGTCCTGCTGCAGGAGGTGTCTTGGAGAGTGCTGGGTGGGGAGAAGGTCCTGCTGCAGGAGGTGTCTTGGAGAGTGCTGGGTGGGGAGAAGGTCCTGCTCCAGGAGGTGTCTTGGAGAGTGCTGGGTGGGAGAAGGCCCTGCTCCAGGAGGTGTCTTGGAGAGTGCTGGGTGGGGAGAAGGCCCTGCTCCAGGAGGTGTCTTGGAGAGTGCTGGGTGGAGGAGAAGGCCCTGCTGCAGGAGGTGTCTTGGAGAGTGCTGGGTGGAGGAGAAGGCCCTGCTGCAGGAGGTGTCTTGGAGAGTGCTGGGTGGAGGAGAAGGCCCTGCTGCAGGAGGTGTCTTGGAGAGTGCTGGGTGGAGGAGAAGGCCCTGCTGCAGGAGGTGTCTTGGAGAGTGCTGGGTGGGGAGAAGGTCCTGCTGCAGGAGGTGTCTTGGAGAGTGCTGGGTGGAGGAGAAGGCCCTGCTCCAGGAGGTGTCTTGGAGAGTGCTGGGTGGGGAGAAGGCCCTGCTGCAGGAGGTGTCTTGGAGAGTGCTGGATGGGGAGAAGGCCCTGCTCCAGGAGGTGTCTTGGAGAGTGCTGGGTGGAGGAGAAGGCCCTGCTGCAGGAGGTGTCTTGGAGAGTGCTGGGTGGAGGAGAAGGCCCTGCTGCAGGAGGTGTCTTGGAGAGTGCTGGGTGGAGGAGAAGGCCCTGCTGCAGGAGGTGTCTTGGAGAGTGCTGGGTGGGGAGAAGGTCCTGCTCCAGGAGGTGTCTTGGAGAGTGCTGGGTGGGGAGAAGGTCCTGCTGCAGGAGGTGTCTTGGAGAGTGCTGGGTGGGGAGAAGGTCCTGCTGCAGGAGGTGTCTTGGAGAGTGCTGGGTGGGGAGAAGGTCCTGCTCCAGGAGGTGTCTTGGAGAGTGCTGGGTGGGGAGAAGGTCCTGCTCCAGGAGGTGTCTTGGAGAGTGCTGGGTGGGGAGAAGGCCCTGCTGCAGGAGGTGTCTTGGAGAGTGCTGGGTGGGGAGAAGGCCCTGCTGCAGGAGGTGTCTTGGAGAGTGCTGGGTGGAGGAGAAGGCCCTGTTCCAGGTGGTGTCTTGGAGAGTGCTGGGTGGGGAGAAGGCCCTGCTGCAGGAGGTGTCTTGGAGAGTGCTGGGTGGAGGAGAAGGCCCTGCTCCAGGAGGTGTCTTGGAGAGTGCTGGGTGGGGAGAAGGCCCTGCTCCAGGAGGTGTCTTGGAGAGTGCTGGGTGGGGAGAAGGCCCTGCTCCAGGGGGTGTCTTGGAGAGTGCTGGGTGGAGGAGAAGGCCCTGCTCCAGGAGGTGTCTTGGAGAGTGCTGGGTGGAGGAGAAGGCCCTGCTCCAGGGGGTGTCTTGGAGAGTGCTGGGTGGAGGAGAAGGCCCTGCTGCAGGAGGTGTCTTGGAGAGTGCTGGGTGGGGAGAAGTCCCTGCTCCAGGAGGTGTCTTGGAGAGTGCTGGGTGGGGAGAAGTCCCTGCTCCAGGAGGTGTCTTGGAGAGTGCTGGGTGGAAGAGAAGGCCCTGCTGCAGGAGGTGTCTTGGAGAGTGCTGGATGGGGAGAATGCCCTGCTCCAGGTGGTGTCTTGGAGAGTGCTGGGTGGGGAGAAGGCCCTGCTCCAGGAGGTGTCTTGGAGAGTGCTGGGTGGAGGAGAAGGCCCTGCTCCAGGGGGTGTCTTGGAGAGTGCTGGGTGGGGAGAAGGCCCTGTTCCAGGAGGTGTCTTGGCGAGTGCTGGGTGGGGAGAAGGCCCTGCTCCAGGGGGTGT